>NW_020797892.1:1279917-1433957 GCF_003369625.1 Aspergillus mulundensis | reverse complement strand
TAAGCCGGAGCTAATATACTTGCTTTTTAAAAATAAATTTAATTTTAAAGGATTTATTATACTTTAGGTTAAGTTTTTTACTTAAATATATTAATTTAATATTTTTTAAAAATACTAAAATATTATTTTTAACCTTAAATTTTATTAAATAATATTTTTAATTATAATAAAGCACCTGCTTTTTTTACGCCTTATTTATATAATTTTATAAATTTTTATAAAGCTATTTTAAATAGCATAAGCGCTTTTTAATAAAAAAATAAAATATTAATTCCCCTAGGTTTTTAAGCCTAAAAATTATTAATTTTTATTTATAGCTTATTATAAGTAAAGCGTAGCTAGTTAAGTTATTTTTTAAGTTATTATAAGTAAAGTATGTTAATAATAAGTATAATACTTAATTACTTTATTAATAATTATAATATACGCGTAAATATACCTTAAGTATTTAGTTTTAGTACTTAATTTAATTATTTAATTAAAAATAATATACTATATTAAGTTATTACTTAATATATAGTATTTAATAAAAAGCTATTTAATACTTTAAAATAAAAAATAAATCTTAATTTATTACTATGCTTTAGGGCGACCCTATATTATATATAATTTTTTTAATATATAAGTTAGCTAACTTTTTTATAATAATTTTATTAATAATAAAAAGATATTTTACTTTTTTATTAAATTAATTTATAATTATTAAAATTATATTATAAACACGCCCTTTATACTTTAACAAAGGTAAGTTAATAATAAAGTTTATAAAAATATTTTTTATAGTATATTTAATATTAAAAAAAATATTAAATTTTTTTAAGGTAGCTACCTTAAGACCTTAAATCTTTAATATAAAAAATATTTTTTAATATACGCACGTGTATTTTTATTAAGCTTTTTTTATTAAAACTTATGGGTAAGTAATTTAATAGTTTTTTTATAATTAAAGTAGCTTATATAAAAATTATTATAATATTATTTTATAATTTTATATTATAACACGGGCACGGGAGGTATATAAATAATATTTTTATAAAAAAAAGTTCTTTTTTTTATATTATTTAATAATAAAAAAGGCCTACCTTAAATTAACAAGAATTATACTTTTAAGTTATTATTATAATTAACTAGCAAGAGTATTTTTTATTAGGCTATAATTAATTATTATTAAAAAATATTTATAACTAGTTTAATAATTTTTTTTACTTGCTACCTTTATAATAAATATTTTAAGGCTTAAAAATTTTAAATACTTATAAGCCTAACCGCGTGGAAAAATAACTAAGTTTTTTAATATTATTTTAATAATAATTTATTAAAAAATAAACTTAACTTTTTTTATAAAGTAAGGAGTATCCTAACTTAGTACTTTTTATTTTTTATTATATAATTTAATTATTATAATAGTATATTTACTAGATTATACTTACCTAGCTTATATTTAATTTTAAAATTATAAGTTATAAGTAATTTTACCTATTATACCTACCTTTAATTTAAAACTTTTATTATAAAAAAATAGTGCAGGTTATTATAATTATATTATATATATATAAAATATAAAAAGCCCTTAAGGTAGTAATATTACTTTTTAAAGTATTTAATTATTACAAGTAGTTTTTAATTATAAACCTTATAGTAAAGCTTTAATTTATATAATTAATAAAAATAAAAGGCTATAAAATATTACTAGTCCTATTTTTTTTACTAGGTAATTTTTTTTACTTTAGCTATATAATAATTTTAGTAATAATAAACCCTAACATGTTAATAATAATAAAAATCTTTTTTTTAATATTAAAGTATTATAGTACTAGCAGCCTAATAAAATTTAACTTAATTTTTTTAAATATATTTTTTATATTAATAAAAAAAAGGCCTACTTTTATATTTTTTTGCTATTTTTATTAAAAGCTAGGTTATTAAACATGTTACTTTAGTATAACTAAAAATAAAATATTAAAAATAGTTTATAAAGCCTAAAAAAACCTATAACTTATAAAATAATATTAATTTTAATTAATTAATAATAGTCCGGCTGCGGTCTAAATTAATAAATATTTTTTTTATTTAATAATAAAGCCTAAAAACTTTACCTCCTTTTTATAAAAACTATATTTTAATAATTTTATATATAAATTATGCCTTTTTAATTAATTAAGGACTTTTTAAATATGGTACATATATTTTTTTTATTTTAAAAAAAATAAAAATATTATTAAGGTAAATAATATAAAACTTATTAAGAATCCTACTTATAACTATATTTATATAAAATTAAAATATAGCTAGCGTATTTATTAAGCTAAAGGGCATAATTATATATTTATAATAATTATAATAGGTTTAAAACGCTATTTTTTATTTATTTTTTCTTTTAATTTATATTTTATAATATATATTACATAAATCTAGCTTAATAAAATATTATATATTTATTAATTAATTTATTAGCTTGTTAATACACAGTAGTAAATAATAATTCTTATTAGTTATTATATTTAATTTATAATAATTAATATAAAAATATAAAAATTTATTAAATTTTTAAATAAAAAGTACTAGCGCTCTAGCACTGCTTTAAAATAGCTTAATTTATTTTTTTAAGTATTTTATTAAAATACTTTTTTAATATTTATAACTTATACTAAAAAAAAATTATAAATAAAACCTTATAAAGATTTCTTGCCTTTTTTTAATAAAATCTTATGCTTTACTTTACTAGTTAAAAGTTAAGTAGCTTTTTATTTAAAAAAAACTTTATTTTAATAAATATACTAAAATAGCAAGACCACCTTTACTCCCCTTTTAATTTTTTTTTAATTAATAAAGTATTATAAATACCAGTCTCTTGCGCATGATTTTTATAAATTTTTATAATATTTTAATTTTAATAAAAAATATATAGTTTTACCAGGTTTATTTTACTATAATAAGGTAAAGGTTTAGATTTATTTTAATTATTTAAAAATATTTTAGGACTACTTAATAGTTCTTATAAATAAGATTAATACTATAATATACTAAGTTAAATATTTTTATAACTTTTTTTAAATTTTAAACCTAAGTACAGGCTTATAAACACCTGTAGTAAAAAGTAAAAATATTATTAATATATTAAACTAGCTATATTATATAATTAATATTTATTTTAATTTTTTACTTTTATAAATATTAAATTAAAATAAAATTAATATTAGCCCTAGTGTTAAGTAGTACCTTAAATTATTAATTTACCTTATTTTTTTATATTTTAAAATTTATAAGAATAGGGAAAGCAGTCTTTTTTTTAAAATTATATAATTTTAATAACTTAAAACTAATAAATTACTATTTATTTTTTACTAGTTTTTTTTAGGTTTTTTTTATTTAAATAATCCTTTAACAAGTAGCTTAATTTACTATAATTAAAATAAAGGCCTTTTTTTTTATAATACTTTTTTTTTAAAGCAAGTTACCGCTTTTTTTCTTACCCTTTTTCCCCCCTTTTTTAAAAAAGCTACTTTACTATTATTTTAGTTTTATTCTAAGTTATTTTTATTTTTTTTATTTTTAAAGTTAGAATTAGCTTTAAACTTTTTTTTTAGCCTTTAAGGCCTTATTATACTTAATAATAAATTTTATATAAATTATTACTATATTTATATTAATTATAATTTTTAGGGGGGTTTTTAACTTTTTTAAATATAAGTAAATATTTTTATTATAAGTTTTAATAAGTATTTATACCTTAAACTTTAAATTATTAAAGTACGGGCCTAACTTTATAAAATAAAAATTTTAAAAAATAATATTTTAAGTATTTTATTATTTAATTAAAAAATACTAGGTAATATAATAGCCCTAGTTTACTATTAAATTAACTTATATATATATAAATTTTTTGAAATTTACCTAGGTTTATTTATTATTTTAAAGTTTAATTTAACTTTTTTAATAATTACAGGCGTTTTTTAAAGTATTTTAAATAATAAATATAATTTTTTTATTATTTATTTAAAACTTTTTAAGGGTATTATAAAAATAATTTTTTAAATTTTTAAACTAAATTTTAAGCTTTATTATATTTTTTTTTTAACTTTTTAACCTTTTTAAACTTAATCTTAGGCTTTTAAAAAGCCTTTTTTTTTTAATAAAGCTTATAATTTTTTATAACCTTTTAATACCTTTTTTATATATATTTAAAACTTTTAAACCTTTTAAAGCTAAATTTACTAATACTAGGTTTTAAAAATAAAGTAGCTTTAAAATAATAACTTAAGTTATTTAAGCTTAGCTTTAAACTAAAATTAAAAAAATTACTAGGGTTAATTTTTTTTAAAGCTTATTAAAAATATTAATAAAAAAATTAGCGCGGGGATTAATAAAAAAATTTATAATTTAATATTATTTTAGCTTTAGGTTATAAGGGCAACTTCCCCTTATTTTTTTTTAAAAAATATCTTAATTTTAATATATAATACTAATTATATTAGGGTTAAAGGGTAAATAAGCTAAAAATTATAATTTTAGGCTGCTTTTTTTAAAACAGCTTTAGTTATAATAAATTTTCAATTAATAGGTTTTAGTAATAATACAAAATAATAAGGTAAAAAATATATTTTATCCTATGCTTTACTAAGCTAGTAAACTAAATTATTTAAATTAGGTTTTTTTTAACTATTTTTAATAGTAATAGGATTTTTAAATATAAATAAAAAAGGAAACACTTTTTTAGCTATTTAAGTTTAAATTTTAAAAATTTTAACTAAAATACCTGCGAACTGCCTCTGCTTACCCTTTAAAAATTTAATTTAAAATATTATTATTAAAAAAGTTTAAAAAGTAATAGGTAAAAGTAACTTTAATTATAAAATTAATAAGTTTTAAAAATCTTTACTAATAATAAAAATATTAATAAAAAATTTAATTAATAAAAATAAAGTATTTTAAACCTTATTAAATAATATTAAAAAAGTTACTTAAAAATTTAAAAAAAAAGGCTAGCCTTAAGGCTATTTTTACAAACCTTTAAATTATACTTAAGCTATTTTTAATTAAAAAATAAATATAAATTTAAATACTTTATATATAGGTTTTTACTTTAATTTATACTTAGGGTTTACCCTAGCCTTATTTAACTAGTAGTTAAAATTTTAAATATTAATAACTTAATTAAGTTATATAGCCTAATATAATAATAAAATATGTTAAGCCCTTAGCAGCCTAAGGCCAAAGCTTAGGTTATTTAAGGCGCTAACTTTAAACTAATAGTGGATTGGCTCTGGTAATGTCAAGCGGAAAAATGTTGGCCCTGACAGGAAGGCTTTAGTATTATTAATTAATAAAGGTAAGGGGGAAAATTAAATAATATCAATTTATTAATATTAAGGGCCGTGCTCTTTTAGGAGGAGTTAAATAATTAAAATAATATATATACTTTTTACTAAAATATTACCTAGTTATATTTTTATAGGCATTTACCTACGTTATTTTATTATAAATAATTTTAATATTTTTTTACTTTTTTATTTACCTTAGCGGCGTTATTAGCATTAAGGTTATTTATAGAAAGCTTAACTATTATAAGTAAGTTACTGTGGCAGCTAACAGCACGTTATGCAAATGTGAAGAGTCTTAGATTGTAAAGCTACGCCGTGGAACGGCCGAAATATCTCCCCAGGCGGTGACACGGGGCAGAACCCCGTGTGCCGGGGATGTGGCCGAACGCTGCCACAGTTACTATAAATATTTATAATTTTTTAATTAAAAAAATACTAGTAATAAACAAGAAATATAACTTATACTTTAAATATTAAAGTTTAAGGTTATTAATATTATTAATAATTAAAACAGGTTTTACCTAGTAAAAAACTTCAAAAAATTTATTATTAAAAAAAACTTAAATAAAAAAAAATATTAATTATTAAAAATTAATATATTTAATTATTAATATTAAGCCTAAAGTTGCTTTTATAAGATTAAAGCTTTTTTTATTAATAACCTTTTTTATAAAAAATAAATAGGTTAGTAAATGCATTAAAATCTTAAGGCTAAAAAAAATTAAAATTATAAATATAACTTACTTTTACTTAATTTAAAGTTTTATACTTTTATTTATATAATATTAAAAAAACTTAGTTTATACCTTGGTAAATAATGTATTTTTTTTTAACTTAGTTTTAAAAATTTTATAAATAAGATTCTTTAAGCCTGCATAATTAAAATTAAAAAAAAGTTATTATAATTATTACTTAAAATTATTAAGTTTTACCTTAAGAGTATTTTTAAAAGTTATTATTTTATTTATAACCTTACTTTTTTACTTTTTTTTAGCAGGGCCTTTATTTTTATCTCCTGGCTTTTTAGTTTATTTTTTACTAGTTTTAATAATATTATTATTCTTGTTAATTAAGGCTGCTACTGCTTCCAGGTTACCAGTATTAAGTTAATATATAAATAAATTATTTTTTTATCTTAGGAGTATTTATAAGTAAGGGTTTTAATTATAATATCTAGGCCGGCTGTAGGTGTGCTAAAAAAAATAAGGGTAAATTTTAAAAGTTTAATACTATACCATTTAATAGCTAAAAAGCCCCTATAAAAGTACCCTAAAAATATATATATATTAGTAGCGTGATTTTTAGGTATTAGCACGAGAAAGTATTAAATAAAACAAACTTTAAATTTTAAGCGTGGAGCGGCCATCCCGGTACAGCATCAAGCTGGCACAGCCAGCCTTTCTAGTTGTCTACAACAAAGGAGCACGATACGCACACGATCATATTGGAAGGGTTCCAATATGTCCCTGCCTTTAATAACTCTAGGTATAATAAATACTATGCGGCTCGGGCACCTGAAATTGTAACCCCTTGTGCTACCATATTTTGGGTATCTGGTTCTCCGCCCTGCCCTTGGTATATGCGCTTAACTCCGCACAGGGGGAGACAGTATGAGTGATGAGGAAATCAAACGAGCGGATTGTCAATTCATGAGCCCTTGTTTGACAACACCGGCGGGCGTATCTAAGAAGCTCGTTTAATACACCACACTTCTTGAGGGTGGTACCGCGCCGACGGCGAGTTGAACCGCCTCCATCCATCTGCAGGGCCATAAAAACCGCCCTGTCCGGTACCTCCAGAGGATCTGTGGCTGCTCACATGGCCAGAGAAGGCGCGATGACTGGCCCCTTGCTATTACACTTGTCGGGCAGATGCTTTGCATCTGACTGTCAACATGACTGAAATTGGTTATTGCACAGGCGCACAACAAGCATATATTATCTCTCAAGTGAGAATGAAGTAATGAAAATAGGAAATCCAGTAGATCGATGAAGGCAAGACCGATCGGGGGAGTGTCCGCTTCAGGTCATCCATGTTCAACAAGTATGGCTTCACTGTCGTGTTATTGGCACCTGTCATGGCGTTGCCAGTTGTTCCCTTCCCACACCAGACACTGTGGCCTTGCTTTGAGAGGTACACAACACACCCAGTTTCTAAGTGCCTGGGGAGCGGAGTCATATAAACAAGTTGTTAGGAATCACAAAGGCCTGTGTCGAGGGCCTTGATATGAGCAGCGCCGTAGTTGGGCTTCTAGGTACACGCTCCTTGCAAAACACAGCCCCAAGGCTGAGCCTCAGGCTTTTTTGACACAAATGTTGGATCCTGATACCACCCGGGCAGAACACAGAGTTCATTATGGCAAACAACGGCAAAGACACTGAACAACACCGCAAGGGAGACCGTTGACTTGTTCCGGTTTCAGGAATATTGTTAAAACAGGGACATGGACCCCTGGATCACACTAACTCCGCGCCCGCCGGTAGTGTGGTTGGCCGCCACGCCCTGTCGGGCTCCTTTGCGCTAATGTTCACAAAATGCGTAGCCGCGCCTCCAGTCCAGTAGGTACTGGTCCCAGCTGCCATCAAATGGACCGCCATGCTGCGAACTCGTCGTAGGTGAGAATAGGGTGGTTACAGGGAACTTATTAGGTTCAGAGCAGTCAGTAAAGATAATGCCACTAAGTTGCAACATGCGCCAACGAAGGCTAAGCTTGACTGCCTTGAATTGCTTGTCCGTGGAAACACCTGCCCAAGTTGCAATCCCATTAATGTGAGCGGTATAAAGAATAGGTATGCGATGTGGTCATTTGAGCAAGCGCATTGTCAAGCATATCATCCAAGCTGCCGTCCAATCTTAGGGAGTTTCACCATTCTTAGCTTGCTTTTAAGGTCTTTCCAAAGAAAAGCAGCAAACTCCTTCCAGGATGTTTTCTATACTGGGTTGATATGTGAGAACTTTAGGTCCAGAGTCCTGGTAGGGGCATTGCTATCCCGGGCGTGTCTCTGCTTCTGACATCCACGGTTTGCGGGTTGCAGGCGGGCTTCAATGCTTGCAATGAGTATATATATGGCACGGGCAGCATCTTGAAGAATATGGTTCTTCCCCACTACATGTGGTAATTAGCCACCCGGGGTCAACGGCGGCATTCAGATTGTCGCACGCAATCTTAAGCGTGGCGACGTTGGCCTCTTCCTGCGCTCCGCCGTTACCTGCACGCACGACGTTGCAGAGATTAAGGATAGCCCGCACCTTGGATCGGTGTTGAATCGTGTGAAGCTTGACGCACTCGTGCGGCTTCCTCTTACTCTGGATGCAAGATTGGCACCAGCCATCCGCGGCCATTGAGCATTTAAACACCCTGGGGGCCGGTTGGTGAGCTGAGCACAGCAACCTGAGATAGCAGGAGGTTCTTGAGTAAAACGGGATAAGAGAGTGCTGCTAAACCCGGGCGAGCAGCAGCTGGAATCCGCGAAAAAGCAGGGACAGAACCTCTGACCGACTGGGGGCCAGCACTAGCCACAGTGGTGAGGCCGTCCTCATTGGGTGGTATGTAGAGCGTCCCACCCATGATATGTTCTTCGTTATATCATCCCAGTGTAGGGAATCGGCATGGTGGAATATTTGTTCCACCACACTCATCAGGCGTTTCTGGAATCTTGCCACATTCGCAGTCTAAACCGCCTCTAGGGTTTTAAATTAGAAGTATGTATAACAGGTTGAGTTGGCCTTCTGCTGGTCTTTCTTTGCTTTCGAAGAGAGGGAAAACTCTTTGCGGTGCGCTTTCTCGACGTTTTCGAAGGCTTTCAGAAGTTGCACCATCGCCAAGTGGATCTGGAAGATGCAGTTCTTACCCCATTTAAATTTGCCGTCGGCCAAGGGTAACTCCACTCCCTCGTCGTCGGTGGCAGGGTAAAACGCATGGTAATATGCGACGAGAAGCTGTAGGTCAAAGGCGTCACCGGTCATCATGGTCCTGTAGACTCGTTAATATCCGGCAGCGGCACTTGTAGGGTGATGTTGTCGTCTTCATGAGGTTCCTCTTCTACCAAGTCATTCCAATCTGGTATAATATCATCGCTGTCTAGATCTGGAGAATGCCGGTAAACATGAGATAGCTTGATTGTAGTCTTGAACTGTCTATACGTCTTCCCGAGCCTCTCTGCTTTATTTCTGAAGCCTTATTAGTAAAGAGGGGTAAATTAGACACGGGGTGACCTCGTAAAAGTTACCAGCTAGCACAATGTTTTCCCACCAAAACACCGCTTTATATTACCAACGACTTCCAACCCTACACCTTATATTAATCCAGTGGAAAGCAAACAGGTTGATTATGGACTTCTTACCAACTTTAAGATATTTGATATGCTCCAGCTGCTTTTTTAATCGGATCGGTTTACCGGCAGGTAGTTCCGCGTACTTTAGAACAAGTTGCAGGTAGTTAAAACATGCTATGTAGGGTTTTACCCCAAATGCGATAGGCCGCAATGCCCGTCGGGGCTGCTCGAGCAACTGGGCTGAGAATGGTATATTCTCTTCAGAGACGTCCTTGTCAAGGTCCATTGTTCGCCTGCGCGCTTCATCTGTAATGTCTGCTGAAACTTGCATGATGACATGCGATTTACCAGTTCCAGCTCGGCACACCCAAAGAGTACTGCAAGTAACAAAGTCAGCATCACTTCCAAACAATCGGCGATAGCCTTAGAGAGCGTACTCTCCAAGAGGATTGGTCCAAGTCTTCGCACGGGCAGAATTTGGTCACCGTGCGGGTATAGTAAACTGTATGGCCGGTCCGCACGGGACCCTCTCAACTTTCACATCTCCGTTTCTATCAAAGTCATGGGGGTATTTCTTATGTCTGGTTGCTCCGTCCATGCCATGTATAACTATTGGGGCAGCCAAATCGCTTAAGCGCGTGCTTCTCGGGGGATAGCCGTGTATCACGACATCCCTGATCACTTTGCTAAAGATGAAGAATGAACCTTGGAAGGGAACACCGGCCACCGTTACTCCGCCAGAGAGCAGTTGGCGCAAACGCCCTGAGCACTGAGCGGCAGCATGACCAGGTCTTCGAACCTTCCGGTTGGGCTCGATAAGCAGCTCTAGCCCCTTGTCGGTGCGCGACTAGACAGAGGGCCCTGGCTTTTGACCCTGGCTCTGTACCTATGTAACTATCCCAACCTTCCCAATTGGACTCACAACTTATTGCGCCTTATATGCGCAATCACCATGAGCTTTTGCTACAGTAAATCTTTGCGGGGCGATCCCTGAGATGTCCAACCCAATCCACAGATTTCAAGGCTTTTTGCCGTAAATAGATCTTGCCTCTCTGGAAGCCTCAGTGACGGCCCAGGGCAAAGGAGCTGTTGTTACTATGTCCAAGTCGAGACTGGACACCGGCGCCTTACTCTGCGGTGCGTTGTGCATAGGTAGTGAAGTTCAAGTGGTTCATATGTGCTGACCCAAGGGTGTGTCTTTGGGCAGCAGCAAGAACAAGCGCTACCTTCTTGCAAGTATACATGTATTCGTTAGGTTGCCGTCCCTATTAAAGTCATAGGGGTAATGTCTGGTACGTCGACCGCCCGGCAAGTACTTCGCAACATGTTAAACCAATGCGTCCGAGAGTGCGATACCTGGAGGCAGTTATACATGTTCAACGGATTTACCTGTCTGTAATTGGCTATATAAGACAGGGCATCGAGCGGAAAAGGAAATCAAGCTGTTTTGAGGTTTGCCGCATTTGAGGAATGGCGTTGTGATGACCACATCTAGCTTATCGAAAACCCAGCCCATTCCCAGCCGGTATTCCTTCTTGAATTGCTCTTGATTAGCCTTTTGCTTAATAATATTATTGCTGGATTTCCAAAATACCTGCTTTCAGCTTACCAAGAATCCCATTTAATACGTAGAATTTATAAATCTTAGCAATGATATTATGGCAAGTAAGGGAATTGGTAAAACTGGCACACATATTTACTCCAGCGTATGTCGGATGTATGTTGAAGGTGCTTGAAATATTTTACCACCGTGTTAAGAATAACATTGTTAGACGCAAGAATTAATTGTTTAGTCTTCTTCGCAGGCAGGGGCTCACACAGTTGCTGTGGCTCTTTAAGTATACGCATAACTAATATAATAGTAGAGGTCTTACCTGTACCGGGTAGTCCAATAATTATTAACAATTTATACTTGTTAGGAAAAAGATTCCAATAATACCAATTGGGTTCATATGAAAACTCTCCAGCTTTTCGGGCAAAAAGTTTACAAAGTGAACTATCTTCTGGCATCTCGTGTGCTGCCTTTTCAAATTCAGCATCCAAAGGTTGTTTCTCTGCCCGTGGATGTGTTGTTAACCTAGTTCTACCCTGAGTAACTGCAGCCTGCAAGAGAGCCTCTTAAAATCTACCCCTAAAAGAATGCGTGGGATTAGGAGGTCCACTGGAATGCAATAGGGAGGAGAGCCAACTAAATAGAAAGAAAGAGGGAGTAGAGGTATCCATTGGGCGTCCTTCTCGGCATTTACGCCTCCACATAGGACATAATAAGCTCGGTAAACAAAGAACCAATATTTCCCATGTGCCCATACTTGAAAGCACGGGCTGCAAGGAATCCGTGCTACGCGGATGTTCCCATTGGAATCGAAGTCGGCTCGGTACGCTGTAGCCCATCTTCCTCCTGATAAAATCTTGATGGATTGTTTTGTTTGCAGGTATAGTGGGCGTGCTTAAAAGGGGAGTGCAGGGGTGGGTGGAAGTTGTGATACTAGAAGAGTTCTCGTACAGAGGGTAGGTAGATCGCGTCGCGACAGGTCTGTCGCTTGGCAACTAGGCTGGGGGATCTGGTTGAGTCCGGTTCCAAGTAGTGGGTTGGAGGTTACCTACCTAGGTACCATAAGTAGGTAGTGTCCACCCCAGGCCGGAGGCCATGGACCAGGTGACATTCTTGCTGCGAGAAGACCTAGTCTGCCTTCCGTATCCTACCAATTGCAGGTTCCTCATTATTTTCTGGTGGCTTAGTTGCCATGCGTTAACACAGTGAGTTCTCCCTCTGCGTTCCTTTAGCTTTGAGTATATAACCCAATAAGGATTGTTATGCAACAAGATCTGCGTTTCCTTTATCACCTTGGCTTCTTCCCACCGGCGTTGTAGGGCTTACTAGGGCATTACTGATGATTTTCGAGGGCACTGGCCACACTGTCTCCGGGACGCCTGGGTACTTTACACTTTAAGGTCATGATATGGACCATTATTGTGCCGATATTCCTTGACGGGGAATTGCACAATGGGTATTGTGCACGTCCATTCTTCCAATCGATGTCGAAGTAACGGATCACAACTCTGTACATATGGATCCAGGTTGGGATTGGTAGCGTGTGTCGTGCTTAGACAAGGGAGCACGGGTGAAGTGCTTTCTGGTTTCAGTGATGTGTGCATGTTTGGTGCAGGCTCATCATTGTAAGAACAAGGAGCAGGGCATGAGTGAGGGCAGAGCACGTGGAACTCGCGTCCTCAACAGCGACAGCTAATTACTGTCCCTGCAGTTCGGCGAGATAAGCATTGCATGAGGGCCACAGGTCCTGGTAATCCTATACTTCAGCTGGGAAGTGGTTTGATGTGGAAGAGGGATCCTGAAAGACACGACCCTAAGTTCATTAACGCGGTACCTACCATTTTGTAGCGGACCAGGAGCCAATTCCGCGCTTGGCGAGAGGGCTTTCCCAATTGAGCATTGCGGTCTTTAAGAAATGTTCAATGTATCCAAACTTAGAAGGCAAGTATAACGTCACTTTGGTTCGCGGAGAGTGTGAGGGTTATCGGACTTTGAACCTAGGGTCTTGCATCTATGGTTCAGGCCCGGAATAATTCCAGGTGAAGCTAGACAAGGATATTAGTCTGAGTTTGAAAAGTTTGGTTGTCACTTGCTTTAGGATGGACATTTTTCGTTGAATAGAGCTGTATAATGAGAGCTGGTTGGGAAGATCTGACTTGCGGAACCTTTCTAGAGAATCGCAGAAGGAGACCTTGCTTGACGGAGTTTTCTGAGGAGAGAGAGCAGACAGTTCAAGATACTGCTTGGGATAGGACGACTGCGACCTACATAGCCCAAAGGCAGAGCTAGAGAATTGCAATAATCATCCTACCCCAGAAGAACGATCCATGCATCAATGGTAGCATGTCAATCACGCTGGATTTGCTTCCGTTCGAAGTAGAGCTGCTTTGCTCTCTCTCACATTCTACCCTCCAGCGCGGCTTGATAACCCTGTGAAGTATACATATGTAGAATGCTTGTCGTGAAACTTCCTCGCATAGAGCCTGTATTGAAATGGTGCATCTTCTGCTATGCGACCCGTCCACTCCCCGAGGCAGAGATAGCTATCGGGCTGGACAGGAGAAGCTTCCAGTCAAAGCCAAGCGAGGGAAACGGCATTTCCCATTTGTTGACCATCTTGGATGATAGATCCTCGAACTGATCTAATTAAAACCTAGCACAAGCGGACAGTACATCCATTTGCATGAACGTGTAATCAAAGTCATGGGGTAGCACGTTTCAACTCTTTCAACCTTGGAATAGTACACACGTCGGTTGCCACCGGCAAAGCCCCTGGCATTCTAATGGTAGCGCTGAGTGTTGGTGCTGACGCTGGACCGGGCAAACCGTGGCACTCTCCAAGGAGACTGTACCCGCATAGCACCGCTGGCTTTCTGAATTCTTGCTTTTTACAGATGTTAGCTACTGGCTTGGCCAAAGAATGCTGAGGCGGAGCGGGCCTATCGTGCTGTATATACCCTTTCCACGGCCCATGTGATTATTCTTCGGAAAATCGCGAGCGTGAAAAGCTCTAGTAAATCTAAGTGTTAGCACTGTTCAGAAAAGTGCTCAAGAGCTTGAGAGTTGGGAAATTTAGCTGCATGCCATGAAGGAAACAGGGTGCTTAGAGGCTGTTAGGCAGCGGTTTCTCAAGCCGACCACCTTGGAAGGTTGATAATATATTCTGTATGTCTTTAAGCACATAGCCCCATTCGCTATTCCTTGCGGTGGATTCTGTTGTTAATAAGGGAGTCGTAAATGTCCTCATATATTGTCAGTTAACATTCTAAACCAATGGTGAGTTACTTACCAGTTGGTCCTCGTCAATCATGGTGAGTCGGAAAGCCTACTAACTCTTGTGGATAAGGCATCAAGCCCCCGGCCGAAGGTGTTGAATTCATTAGCAAGTGTCAAATGTGTTTGGCCCCTTCCCGCCATCAACAAGCCAGTGGAACTCCGCTTGCATGCTGTACCGATGCGATCTGCTATAAAAGTATCCTTCTTGGTACCGGTCTGGGAGCGTCTAAATGCGTCGCAAGCTGCTTTTAAGGCAGCAACGTCTTCGCGAACGCGCGGACCGCCGGCTCCTACACGCACGGTATTAACAGCATTAAGGACATCTCGCAGCTTGTTACCAACTAGGGCAACGTTAATAGCCTTGCAAAATTTAAGTAACCTTTTACTATTATAATAATATTAGCACTTTTTACCCCCCACACGGTTATATGTAAGCGCCTTAGTCGCAATGTTTATAGCAGCGCGTTTATTATTATAACAAGCTGTGGTAACAAGGCACAGCACGCAACAGGGCTAATAAAGATTTAGCAGTAGAGGAGCGAGGGCAACCGCGGGGGCCGGGGCCGGGGCTGGGGGCGGAAAAACACCAAGAAGTTGCCCATCGGCGGGGGCGGCGGCGGCGGCAGCGGGGGCGCGTACCACTCTGGGCGGGGGCTGGGACCAACCGGAGTTGGTAGTGCTCTGAGATAACATGCACCTTATCCCACACCGTGTCTAGGCCGTACAGCGCCTTGTCCTGCATGGATCTACTAGGATATCCAGGTGGAATGCATCAATAAACCTGGAGCCCAAGGACAAAATCACTTTCGCCATCTAAAGTTCAGCCAAAAGGGGGCATCGCGGATGTCGTTTTCTTTATCAGGCCCGTGCCGGATCAGTTGTATTCAAGACGCATTTTGGCAGGGGGTTTACAATGTTTATAAGGATATTTGAACGAGCCCTGAGAGTCCACTCATGGGACCGGAGGGGAAGTGAGTGTGCCAATCATTACCTATATAGACAGGACAAGTTGTGTTTCTCTAGGGCATTTTCCTTGAATCCATTGCAACAGGTAATAGTGGACTTCCGACCCTTCGTATCCTCATAATCATCGTCGAACAGATTCCATAGGGGATCCCCGGCCCCGCGGACGTGGGTGCAGAATGCACTGTTTGAAGTGCCAGCGAATGCAATGATCGCTGACACGATGATTGACATCGCCCAGCGGATGGAAATACGACTTGAGTTCCGTGCTGTCGTTCCACAGGTACCTATGCATAGCAAGGTTGAGCGTTGAGTGAAGGTTGCCTGCGTGTTTCATGAGTGCAGTATGAGCTTCGGTACTTTCCAAATATATCCATAGCTTTTGCAATCGCAGCCTCAGAAATCGATTCTGGAGGCCATGGGCCTCTTGAATCAAGAATTCAAAGCATAAAAAAGCAATAGTCGCGAAGATTCAGGTACCAAGCGCAGCTTTTTTGGGCAATCTTCCAGGTTCATATCAGGCCGAATGGACCGAGGCGATTGACAAGAGTTTGTAGGATATCATGACAATAGCAACGCAGTTTAGATTTCTTGCTTTTTCCATAACCACTGGGAATACCTTGGAAAAGCGAAAATATACCAGGTGGCCCCGTGGCATCGGCCTTAGTTAAAATGAGGCCTGTCTAACACAGAAAGGAGGGCGACCTCACCATACTATAATGTCAACAGCCAGATTTTGTTTTAATTAAGCAGGCTTTGTGGCGAGTGGATTGATTTCCTGTGCATGATTATCAAAGACTGCAAACCAACACCCGCCTGCGGCCATTTACTTCAAAACTTTCCAATGGCATATAACGACTTACTGCCCTTCAGTTTCTAGAAAAAGCTTGACCTAGGCCACAATGATTCCTGCTTCTCTGCCCCCTTTAATTGTTGGACTGTAGCTCTTTCTAGCCTCGCGGCTCCGGTCGATGCCATGTGCTCGTAACGGGTAGTTGCATAGGTATGTTAAGCTTGAGACTGCTTTCAGCTGTCCCTGTTTAGTGTACGTGATAGGTAGCGAAGCTAGAAAGCCCGACAAACGTTAGCAGATTTGATATGGAAAGCAAGAGAAGAGGTGGACAAACTGAAGGTCCCATCTTTAGATTTGGGAATTTTCGGGATAGTGTTGTAGCATCCATACCTACACCCACTCCCCGTTGACCTGCTCTTGCTTTAGGAAAATGGCGTTCTTATAAGTGGACAGAAGGTACCCTAGCTTCGTTGAATACACCAAGAAATTCTTCTTAGCAAGGTTCAGCTTGAAGTTTCCTTACCCGGTACTTGAAATCATACCTAGGAAATGGACATTCTATAGTCATGATCCTCGCTACCAGGCATCTGGGCCTGTGCTGCGTTGAGTGCCATCTGATTTTGGGATGCCGAAGGTGGCGAGGAAACCGTCGGGGAAGTGGAGGTTGAAGAATGGCTGGTAAATTATCGCCATTTGGAAAGCTACTCTCTTGGTTGGGCCGATGGCTAAGTTTCACAACCATCATCATTGAGATAGTTTCAGCGAACTTCATCTTCAGCTCCGGAAGAGGAAGATTATCTGGGAAGGAAGCAAGTTTTTGAATATAACTAAAGTTCTTCGGGGCCGGAGCGAGTGAGTATATTATGCTAACCCCAGATTTTTGGGTAGTTCTCAACCGGAGCGGCCGCCCTGGCCAACGCAACGGTAACACGAGCGAGGAAGTCAGCATGGTGTTGAGCATGGCCGGAGGAGTGGTGCCGGCTTCTTTATTAGTAGCAATGAGGCGACGAAGGTACTGCTTGAACAGTACAACACTTGAGAACGTCCATAAACCGGGGGGCCAGGTTTAAGTCCGACTCCCTCGAGCCCTTGGGCCGCTCCTATTTGCATTGAGCATCTATAAAAACCACGAATTCGTACATTATTCCTTAGAGAACCCGAACCGAGACTGCGCATACCTACTGCACCGAGCCTCCTTAAAAGAAACTCCGGGCACAAATCAAACACGAAAAAGCAGTAAAACGAGGCCTAGGTAGCTTTTGGTCTTTACTTTTGCACTCCAGGATTGCTTTGATATCTTGCAGAACGGTGCCCTGCAATTGGCTGTCTGTAACAGCCACATAACAATAATCCTTGTTGTTTGCATTTTTGCCGAACTTGGCCTTGAGTGAGATTTTTGTTTGCCTCCCACTCGGCATGATTACCCAGGGGATTCCACCTGGGCAGCGAAGACCTGAAAAGGGCTGGAAATGACAGGCACTGACTGCAGCAAACCAAGATACCTTAGCTACGAGGTGATGTCCGAGGGGGCAAGACCTGTTCGAGGCTTTTCATACCCAGAAGGGCACAGACAAGAGACATGGAGAGCTCCTAGGGAGCCGCGTCGAGAATTACCGCGGTGTTAAAATTATTTTAGTTAAAGATATTTTTACTGTAAAGCTCTTAATAGCCTTTATTAAAATTAATAAAAGCTTTTTTATTAGCTTAATAAAGCTTATTAACAAGTAAAAAAATTACCCGGCGTAAGTTATTTATTAACTAGACTTTTATAAGCACCTTATTAAAGGCTTTACTAATGTTTTTAGCATGCTTTAAAACTTTTTTTATATTATAAAGTATTTTTTTAAGCTTTGGCTAGCCGGCAGGCACTACAAGATACTTATATTATTATATATATAATATAAAAGGTGTGGCAGCTAATAAAGCGCTATGCGGATAAAAAGAGTCTTGATTTCTAAGTAAGCCGCAGAGCGGCTAAAATATCTTTATGTTATATAATAAGGCGGTAATACAGGGCAGAACTTATATACCCGGGATATAGCCTGTATGTAGCTATATATTTCCCCCGCTAAAAAGTATAGCGTATAATAAAAAAAAGAGCTAAATGCTAAGTTAAAGCTAAGCTTAATAAATAAAAAATATAATATTATAAAATAAAAGTTGGAAAAGCCTAATAAATAAAAAAGACTTTTTAGTAATAAAGCAAAGCTTAACATAAATTAAAAACTAAAAAATTAAAAAAAAAATATTATAAAGCAGCTAAATAGGAAAGATTTTTTAGTAATAAAGCAAAGCTTAACATAAACTAAAAACTAGAAGATTAAAAAGAAATACTTTAAAGCAGCCAGTAACCGGAGTTAAGTTTAATAAAGAAATATAAAACGGTGTTAAAAAAGCGTAACAGTATTAAAAAAGCATAGCAAGATGGGGTATTATAGCATTTAAAGCGGGCGTAAAACAGCCTTTGGAGTGTAGTGTAGAAAGGCTAGCCATAGACTAGCTTATTTTCCTCCTCTTTCTTGTGTTTAAAATAAATGGTAAAATACTTATATATAATCTATATATTTATGTTACAGGACACTAGATTAAAAATCTTGCTTTATATATTTTTTAAATAATTTATATAAAATATTTTTAAGGCTGTAAAAAGCTTTGCTGCGTTACTTATAAATATTATTTTAAATAAATATTTAGGCATATTTTTAATATAATTAATAATTACTTTAAAAGCCTATTCCCAAGAATAACTAGCCTTAATATTTTTTATATAAAATTTAAATAGTGTTTTTTATGTAAGCCACGCAGGGTAATTAAATAATAATTTTATTTTATTTTATTTTTTTAGGTTCTTAGGTGTTAGTAGGCTAATAATATTATAAATATTAATAATATAAAGTTTTTAAGTTATAATAAAGCTTATTAAGTAAACTATTAAAAAATTTACTAGGTTTTTTATAATTTAATAACATGTAACTATAAAAAATACCAAGTATATATTAAAAATAGCTAACTAGTTACCTAGCTATTATAATATTATTAAAGTATTTAAATACTTAAACTAAGTATTATTTTAAGGCGTGTTTTATTAACCTAGTATATTAAAAAGATTAGGGCCTAAAAAGCTAGCATTAGGATTAAAACTAAAAAGTTTAAAACCAGGGGGACTAAAAAGTCTAGAACCACTGGTGCTTTTAAAACTACTAAAAAGGTTTTACGCAGTCCCTATGGCGTTTATAAGGGTTGGCAAGGTGTAATCTATTTCACGGCGAATTTCCTGCAAGTGCCACTGGATGATGCCCTCAATCACAAAGTATTTCGCGGCAAATTTCCTGCAAGTGCCGCTGGATAATGCCCTCTATCTTTATGATTGTTCGCTAGTAGTTAGTAATGCGGACCTTAATATTATATTAGGCCTAGTTAGCTTTGCCCTTTAGCATGTTATGCTTGTAAAATACTTGCTCCGGGCTAAAATAAAAAATGCTGGTAAATTAGTCCCCAAAGCTTGGACGTCCCATTTTTTTTTTTTGCGGATGGTAGGTCAGCTGTTTGCCAAGTAAAACGGGAATCATGTAGGACTTGTTTAGATTTCTTTGTAAAGGATTTTAAAGCTATATTAAATATTTTAATGTTTCTAATTACCTAGTTTAATAAAAAAGGCAAAGGCAGGGCTTATTATTTTTAAGTATTATTTTTTATTACTTGCTTTAGTAAGGCCGTAAAACCTACTAAAAACTTAATTTTTTTTATATTAATATAAGTATGCTTTTTACTTATTTATATTTTATTTTAATAAATCTTTTTAGCTAGGCCGCGAACTTAATTAGCTTGGTTATATATATAATAATACTCTTATTTTTATTTTTAAACTTTAATATTATAAGTAATTTTAAGGTCTTAAGTTTTATTTTTTAAACTACCTTATTTTATTACCTTCACGGCCATAAAATAAACCACGTGATTATATATTAGCCTTAATAAGTATATTATAATAAATATTATAATATAGGTATATAATATTATATTACCCTTAGCAGGCGTGTTATAGCTTACTTCGTGAAAAAAGCCGTGAATTATTATTAAAAATTTAATAAAAGTAAAGGTATAGTAAAGTAGTAAAAGTAAATATAGTATTAAAAAATAAATATAGTATTAGTAGGGCTAATATATTAGTATAAATAGTTTAATTATTAAAAATATAAAGTTAGTGGGATAATATAAAGTTAAAAAGTTAGTAATAATAAATACTTTTTATTAAAAATAATTACTTAATAATAGTAAATAATATTAATTACTAAAAATATTTTTTAATAGCTAGTTAAAGTGGTTACCTAATTTTAAATAATAAAAAAAAAGTAAAGACCCTGTTATATTATAACATGCTATTATTTATAGTAATTAATAAAGCGCTATGCGGATAAAAAAAGTCTTAATTTTTAAGTAAGCCATAAAGCAGCTAAAATATCTTTATGTTATGTAACAGGGCGGTAATACAGGGCAGAACCTGTATACCCGGGATGTGGCCCGTATGCGGCCACAAAAGGGAATTATACTTATTATTATTTATTTAGTAGTAAATACAAGCTAAGCCAGGACCTTAAAAAATATAAGCATGGTAAAAATTATAATAGTTCCCGCGGGGGAACACAACTAGTTTACCTTTATTATTAAAAATCTAGTTATTAATTAAGTCCTCTATTTTACCACTATTATAAAAAATTGCTTTTGCGCAACGGAGGCACATCTAAAAACTATTAGCCATCCATACAGGAAGCTGTCCGGAAGGGGACAGGAGAGCCCGTAGGATCCTCCTTTCCGGATGCTATTATCATTAATCACTGACTTCCGTAAGGATTGACAGTTAGGGTTTGAACAAGGCCAGATTCTGGCATGGTTATCTTGCCTAGCACTAGTTGGAAGTTACTATGGTGGGTAAAACGTGTGGGCCAGTCCTGCAAGTCCAAACGTGTGGCGCAACAAAGACAGGTGCATGCGTCTGGTCTTGGGCTCTTTGAGCTTTCTACCGGGTAGATTTTATACATGCCGTCGACGTTCTTCCACTCCTCCTCTCTTCCATGATTGTGCCTAGAATAACATTAGAAAATACTAGTTGAAGAAGCTGGGGCATGTCATGTACTACTAACACATATAAGAAACCAGCTGTGGCCCCGTGAGCATACAGCAGGCCGCTTGGCCTTTACGAGTGCCATAACCTACTCCTGGCTAGCTCCATAATGATTAGAACTATAGCCGAAGGCATAATCTGAGAAGCCTTTCCTATTACACTGCTGCCCCTTTGGGGAATTCTCCCTTTAGCAAAGCATATAACCAAGCTCTGACTACAAGGAATAATAAGATCTAGAGATACAAAGGTAAACTTAGCAAGATGGTCACGACAGCACCGCAACACATAACGTGGCTTGAATCCAATCAGGGTCCACGCTGCGACACGACTGGAGCTCACGCTCCAGAACTTCAAGCAGTCCAAAGTCGCGGCTGTCAGCAAGCCAACGTGCAGGCGCCATCGGCAGACGACTAGGGTGAATGCGATGAAGCATGCGATTAAGGTACTGCTCGGGCGTGGGAGCAGGACGGTTCATGTTGGCGAAGAACGAGAAGGCTGAACCAAGGAGAAAGGATGAGGAATTAGCGCACCTTGAGACGTTCTGAGAGGTTGTGTTCTTAAATCCTTGCTTCAATGGCCACCCCGCACTAAGCTATTCCAAGGTTCCTTTGGGGCTTGGGCAGCTCCATCTCTTGTCAGCCCAGGCCCCTTCCACTATCCCGTTAAACGGTTCCTTGCCGCGTTGACTGTATCTATCTCCGCTTGGACTCGCCTCTTCCAAGGTTCTTGCGCTGGTGTGAGTTGGATACAGCAGAAAAATAGTGGATTGGGGTGCAAAAAGAAAGCCAGAGAGATGTCTCAACGTCAACGCACGTAGAAACCAGCGCTAGTGTTTGCTTGCTTATGATAGTAGTCAAAGCCATAAACAAAGCGGAACCAGGCGCTGTAGCTGTTCACAGCATTAATTTGATTCTTGCTGTGAGGGGACAACTCGAACGCCTCTACATGTATTATACCCAAATTCTGGGTATCAGAATGGCAGCCTTCTGGCACAAAGCATACCCTAGATAGCTGGAGGCAAAGTGAAACCTAAAACTGGTTAGAGCAGAAGAGGAAAGTTGAGAACTTGCAAGGGCAGAGACATACCATTATTAATTGACTCCTGCAGAACCTAAGGTAAGATTAGGCGTGATTAGGGTACTGTCCTCAATACCTCTCACTCTTCGGTGGCTGTTGTGATTCAAGCAACCCACAAACATCACAAGCTGCATCTTTCCCGGGCATACTCGGGGCGGAGATCATATTGAATTTGCTTTTTCTCATAGATATCATCCATTGTAGCTTTGATTGGGAGATCTCCAGTCTTCAAGGTATAATGAGGTAGGCACACGCCCATGCATGTGCTGCAAGAAACGCATCATTGTAGGTGGGCTATAGCCTGTCCATGCTGGTCAAGCACCAGGCGCTTGAAGCCCTGCAGAGCATATATAACAGTTTCAAGCAGGATTCAATCATGCTTGGATGCAGTCCGCGACTTCACTCAGGCAATACTGGGGTACTGGACGAGGAAAAATGCAACTTGCGGGTTGCCTGCTGGTGGGATGGTCACGTCGCCCTCCTCTTTGGACTTGAGAAGATAGTCATGCAGTTTGACGTGGTATGGTTTTTGGACAATCCCATGGAATGGTGCATCGTATTTGGACTTCAATAGCTGACTGGAAGATAGAAACTGCCCCACAAAGCATGCCAGGCTGCCTCTTGAAAACTCAAAAGCTTTCTGTTCCAAGGTTGCCTCGCAGTAGCTTCTCTAGCCAGGGCGTTCCCGGATTCCGCCCCTGCGGAGAAGACCGTAGGACAGCGGTAGTGAATTCAACGTCCTTCCACCTCCCACCGCATCTCTCTCGCAAGGTGTGCGGCCGAAAGACATCTCCCAACGCATGTCTCCAAGGGGTACATCGCCTGTCTCTGCATGGCCCCGGGGACAGTGGTAAGTGGCAGCACAGCACGGCCTCTCTGCGTGACCTAGTGGACTCCAGCTGAAGCCTCGTAGTTCCTAATGCAAAGAGTCACTACTGCTCCAGCATTGGCCGCTCTAAGTTTAAACAGTCTGGGTGGGTGGGAATCACACCAGACAGCACACATACTCCGGCGCTAGAAGGGCTTATCGGGCTTGGTTGCTGTGTTAGGGACAAGATGAGCGAG
Source organism: Aspergillus mulundensis (assembly GCF_003369625.1). NCBI lineage: Eukaryota > Fungi > Ascomycota > Eurotiomycetes > Eurotiales > Aspergillaceae > Aspergillus > Aspergillus mulundensis. Next base: position 1,410,514 of record NW_020797892.1, on the reverse strand, counting down.
ATGAGCTTTCACGGGGATGGCACCCAGTTGGTATTGTTGCAGTAGACCAGTGCCTCGGCATGAGGTACTGTTAAGTCTTTCAAGCTTAAAGAACCCGGACGCCGATGGAAGACTGAGCGACTGCATATAGACTCAACAAACACCTTCACGAAGTACACGCGGATAGGTCGAGCTGACATTGCTCTAAATCATGTTATTAAATGCACGATCTAATCTTACTCTCAATTTGTACTTACCTGATAGACGAGAGGAGGTTGCACTGCCAATATTTGGCAGTACACTGTATTCGGAAAAGTGTTATTAGCGATTCTCATCCCCTACCTAGCTTGGAGGGACACTTACAATTGTTATGAGAGATCAGAAACGAAGACGCCGATGGAAGACTGAGCGACTGCATATGAGGATCAGAGAGATGTAAGGTGAACCTTATGATAGGAGAGATGATAATGGTATTTGGAGGAACTGCCTCTGCTAACTAACTAGTATGCTAACATTTCTCTTGGTGCACCTGCGCTAGTCGGCCTCTTTATACCTGTATCTGCCGTCGAGCTTCTTTGTCTTTACTTGTTCGCACAGTGTTTTCGGGATCCTTGAGTCGAACATGTGATCCAGATGAGCAGGCGTAGGTGTGGCTTCTGCCGCATCATCAGAAACAGTGGTTTCTACTCATTCTTTCATGAAAGTGTGATGATACAAGAGAGCTGCGGCGTTCGTTTTCCGGGCTTGGAATCAAGCGTAGATGTTGGAGGTAGCTAGCCGGGAGTCGGAGGATGAGTCATCCGGGTCAGGTGACCCCGCGCCGCCGCCCACTATCTAGTAGCCGCGTTATTTTTAGTTTTTTAGTACTTTTTTAATATTATTAAAGTTCTTTACTTATTAGGTTATGTAGCCCGGTTAGCCACTATTTTATTATTTTTTATTAATTTTTTAATATATATAAAAACCTCTAAGTAAGTTTTATTTTTTATTTTAGTTTAATTTATTTTTTTTATAATTTAAGGCTATATTCACGCGCTAAAGTCACGCCTTTAAATTTTATTAATTAAATTTAAGTTTTACTAATTATTATTTTTATTTATTAGCTATATTATTATTTTAATATATTTACCCTTTTAAAAAATAAAGTTATTAATATTTTTACTATTATTTTTACCCTTATAATTAATAAAGGTACTACTAGCCCTTGGCCTAAGGCATTTACTTAAGCACCTTAAATACTAGTAATATATTATTAAAAAATATTTTATAATAAGATTATTTTATTTTTTACTTAGCTTAATATTTAAAAAGTTATATAACACCTAAAAAGTAAAAAAAATTATAAATAATGGAGCTACACTATTAGTTATTTTTTAATAATATTAAAAATTAATACTATTATTAATAAAACACTTTCCCGCCCTAGGGAGGAGGATAGTAATATTTATAAATAATAAAAAGTAGCTTTTTTATATATTACCTACTAGCTATTTATTTAAATATTTAATAAAATTAATAAGTAAATTTATAATATTTTTAAAACCCTGGAGTTTACTAATAATTTATATAATATTATTATAAAAATAATAAATAGTTAAAATATAATTTAGGCTTAAATAGCTAGTATGCACATGTTTAATATAAAATATAATAATTATACTAATATAATTAATTATATTAATATATTTTAACAAGTAAATAAGGTTTATACCCGCTTAAGTATTAAAATAAGTGTATTTTATTTATTTTTTATTTTTTTTTATAAATTTCCGCGATAATCTCCCGAACTAGGTAAATAATTACTAATATATATTTATTAATAAGTTAATTAAAGGCTACTATTAAATTAATTTTTTAAAGCTTTATAATAATATTATTACTTATATAATTATAGTATTAAAAGTTAGCGCTGTGGTACCTAAAGGTAAACCCTTGCTTAATTTTAATAAAAATAGTAATAAAAATAATAAGAAACTAACTATAAAAAAGTTAAATAAAAATAAAAAAAAGTTTTTTAAGCGCAAGGGCCCTGGTTTAGGATAATTAAAAAAAGTATATTTAAATAAGTTTATTAAGCATAAGAAGCAGTGTATAAATAATAAATATTACATATATTATTATTTTATTAGTTATAAATTAGGTAAGTGTTTTTATTTAGTACTATTTATTTATACTAAAAAATAAAAGCTATTATTACATATTTAGTATTATAAGCTACTAAAAAAAAAGCATTAATATTTAAAAATATAGGTTAAAACACTGCTTTGCAGGCAGCTAATAATTATAACTATAGCTTTATATTTTATATAGCTATTAAAGCTTTAATATTAATTAATTAAAGCTAGATTTTTAACTTTAGTACGGCCCGCTATTTTATAAGTAATTACTTATTATTTTTTATACTTTATAAATACGGGCTGCATAATAAAGCCTATATTTATAAAATTACTAGTATAGGTAATATTATTATTCGCGGTGTTAAAAACACTTATATTTATTTATATTAAGTTAATAAAAGCTTTATTAAGTATTTTTTTAAAGTGTACTTTAATTTAAACCTAAATTTTAACCTTTTATTAATAACCCAAGCGCGAGAGAAAATAGGGATTTAGTGGAGTTTTAAGAATTTTTTTATTTATAATATAAAAATAAATATTATTACTAGATTAATATATATTAAATGTAGAGTTTTTATTATTAATATAGTTTTTTTTAAATATATTTATAAATAAAATATTTGTTAAAGCGCCGGTATTTAATAAAAATAAGTTAAAAATTATTACTAAAGCTATCCGCAAGAATATTATATAAATATATTATTATTTAGGCTACTATAAAGTTCCTAAACTACACAGTGTAATTAATAAAAAAAATATTTTAAAGTTTATATATAATATTTATTATATAATAAACGCTAAGCATAAAGTTTTATAAGAAAAATAATAATAAAATAACCTAAATTATAATAATTTTATATTAATTTAATATATAAATTTTTAAATAATCCTTCTGGTAGGCTTTAATAAATTTAAATATTACTTAGTTATAATAAATAATATAATTACTTTTATTATATAGGTGCTGCTTAAAAATAAACCTAAGGCCTTTATTATAATAATTAACTTTAATAAAAAATTAAAAACTTTAACTAATTGCTATCCGTGTTAGTAATAAATTAATAAGGAATTAAAGTTTTTTTACTTTTTAAATTAAGCTAAAACTAAAGGTATTTAAAGTAAGGTAACACCTTCGTGTATACCTAAGTTAAATAGTAAAGCTAAGTACTTAAAAGGGTATTTTAATAATATTATTTATATAATAATAATTAATAATAGTTTACTAGAGTATTTATGGCCTTTTACTATAAATAATATAACTTACTTAGTAAACTACCTTTTTTACCTAGGACATGTAAATCCTAAGCCACCTATATAAATTTAATAAGAGTATTAGTATATTAAAAATCCTAAGCCTTTAATAAATATATTTAAGGTCTTTAGTTATCACGCCTGGGTTTATATTTTTAAAAAAAATTATATTTAATTAAAGAAAATAATGCCTCGGGCGCGAGTTAAATATTAAATAAAATATAAAAAAAATTATAGTTATATTTAATATGTTTATATATTATTAAAGCGTAAGCTTTATAAATCTTAAGATATTATTATTAATAAAAGCTATATATATAAAAATAATTATATTAATAAATATTTTATAATTATAAATCTTATTAAAAAACCTGTAAATAAGGATCCGGGTGCTATTATTATAGTTATTAATAAGGTAATACTAAAAACTATTTAAATTACTAACTATAAGGTGCTTATAATATATTATTTTAAGCATGTAGCTACCCGTGAGAAGGCAAAGGCTATTAAAATAATTTATTAGTATATTACTTAATAAGAAAAAATACTAATTTATAAAGTTTTAAAGCTAAAAACGCCTTTTAACACGCCTAAAAAATTAAAAAATTAGGCACTTATTACTATAATATATATATAGTAAACTATGCTATTATAAAAAGTAACTTAAAAATAAGCTAATTTTTTAGTTAATACAGCGCGAGAGATTCTTAATAATTTAAGTAAAAATATAAGTTAAATATTATTAAAGTTATTTTTTATACTTATTATTTATTTAACGCCTGCAAAGGGGCTATTAGTTTAACTAATATTTATAAAAAAGTTATTAATTCTTTAAACACCCGCGCAGGAGTTATTTATTATTAAATTTTTTATTTTTATAATACTACTTTTAAGTTTTATTTTAACTCCGGAGGCGCTATATACTTAATACCTAAATTTTAATATTTACTTATAATAGCAAGGTTAAGAATACTTACTAAGTAAGGTTAAAGCCTATATTAAGCAAGAAGCATGGAAGCAAGAGCTATAGCTAGTAAATATAAACTTATAAATTATAAGTAATATAATATGTGAAAAATACTATTAAAAGCTATTTAAAAAAAGTAAAAATATTTAAATAGTTATATATTTTTTAGTTAAATCTTAATAATTTAATGCCACTTAGGTAAAAAAAAACAAAGTTATACTTATATAGTATTATAAATTTAAAGTATTAATGCCTGCTAAGGGGCTATTAGCGCTATTATTATTACTAGTAAACTACTATTTAGGCTATTAATACCATAAGGTAAAATGGCTAGGTAATAAGCAGGCTGTTAATAAGGCTAAGTAGGTTACTAAGCTAGTAAAAAAGTATAAAGCGTAAAAATACATGGTAGGCATAGTATTAAATCTTATTAGTAATAATAAAAATATTAATACTAATAATATTACTATATTAAATAATTATAAGTAAGCTATAAAGTTAAAGTATATAAACTAATAGCTAGTAATAATAAAGTATTAAATTAATAATATTACTAGTATAAAGACTTATAAGGTTATTTACTACTTAAAAGGTATAAAAATTCTTAATAATAAATAGGTATTTATACTTAAAATAAATAAATATAATAAAGTTAAACACTTTAAGGCGCGCTAGGTTATATATAATAATTAATAATAACTAGGTATTAACTTTATAAATAATACTGCTTTAGTTCCTTTAAATATTACTATATAAATATTTTAAATAATAATAGTTATACTTAATAAATATATTAAATAAGTAAATATTATTACTGCTTATCTTCACGCGGTGTTAAAAAATTAAAAAATTTATATATACTAACCTTAAGACCTTGCTAAGGGTAAATTAAGTAATATTTAGCTATTACTTATAGTATTTTATAATTTATGTTAATTAAGCCATTTTTAGTTTAAAAAACTTAAAAAAAAGCTTATTTAAATAAGATTTAAACTATTATTAGTTAAACCCTGTATTTATTATAGGGGATTAGTGTTTATAATAGTTTATATTAATAATTTAATTATTATTAATAATACTAACGTACTTATTAATAAAATCCAGGAGGAACTTAATAAGTTTTTTAATATTAAAATAATTAATAAGCTAGCTAAGTTCCTAGGCTGCGCTGTTACCTGTAATTATAAAAATAAAATAATTTTAATAAGTTAGGAATTATATATTATAAATTTTTTAAAAAAGTTAGGTTTATAAAACTATAATAGCTTTATAATTTTTATAAATTTAATATACTAATTATATTACCGCAAGATTGCTTTAAAAAATATAAAAATTAAGTAAGTAAATATAAAAAATATATTAAAAGCGCCCTTTAAAAAGTATATAATTTTTTATAGCTTATTAAATTAATTAATTACTAAAACTTAACTAAATATAGCTTATGCAGTATTTTATTTATAGTATTATATAAATTTACTATTAAATTATAATTTAAAGGCTATAAAGGGACTCCTTAAATACTTTTAATATATAAAGTTTAACCTTGTTTTAGGCCTTTAACCTAATAAAAAAAAGAAGATTTATATTAACACTTTGCATTAAAATTATAAAAATAAAAAGTTATTTAAGGGCTTTATTATTTACTATATAGGCTTACTAGTTTACTAAAATATAAAAAAGTAAATTATTATTATTTTATTATTTACTATTATAAAATTTATAATATTTAATAAAGTTATTAAAAAAGTACTTTATATTTAAAAGCTTGCCATAGCGCTGGGCATTTAAAAAAAAACCTTTAAATTAATAGTTATTAATATAAATAGCGCTAATAGTATATACATTATTTAAAAAATTAGGTTTAATAATATAATTAAGTAAATTAATAATTAATACTTTTTTATTAAAAACCTTTATAAACAAGGTATTATTATATTTAGCTATATTAATAATAAAAAAAATCTTACTAATAATTTTACTAAGCTACTTAATATAATTAACTTTAATAAATTTTAAAAGGCCCTTAGGCTAGTTAATAAAAATAGCAAGTATTAAAAAATTTAGTATTTTATTTTTTATATATATTAATTTTAAAGTATAGCACGTAATATAACATAAAAATACTTTATATTTAAATTATTATATAAAGCTTATTTTTTTTTTATTTAGGAAATCTTATTAGTTTTATGGCCTTTTACCTAAGGGGCCGTGTTAAAGGTAGCTAGCCAGGAGTTAAAAAATAAGTTATCCGGGTTAGGTAACCCCGCGCCGCCGCCTACTATCTAGTGGCCGCGTTGTTTTTAGTTCCTTAGTACTCTCTTAATACTATCAGAGTTCTTCGCTCATCAGTAGATAGTTACCTGAATCCACTGGACGATATCGCTGAGGCTTATATCTTTAATGCTGAGCACACAGCATAAGTTTCGAACCAGGGAGTTTGTAGGTAGGATATGGGAGAGCTGTGTGTCATTGCTCTGAGCTCTTATGAGACACAAGGGTCACTCGCGCCTAGCTCTTTGGGAGAGAGAGAACCTTTCTGCGTTAAGATATCCGTATTAAAAATACGTATGTTGCTCCCGAGCGTTGTTGCCAACTGCTGATTTATACATTAGTATAATAGCCTTCGCGGTCAACTGAACATTTAGGGGTCCCGGAGATAAGGGTTTTTTTGGGGGAGGGAGGGGGGTGTTGTGCGGTTCAAGAGCCCGTGGATTCTGGATCCCGGATCCCGTAGCAGCGAGCATTTACGGTCAAGCACCCATCCGTCCCCATGTTTCAACCCCTTGTTCCACTGGATTTAGACGTGATTGTGGCAGCAGGGCCACGCGCATACCAAGTAAAGCTGAGCCGTGACAGGGGCGCCTGGCGATGTAATAAAGAGTTATTATAAGAGATTACTAGAATGAAGAGGGGGTTGCGAGAGAAGAATATTGCATTTATGGAAAGTAGGCTGCCTAGTTATTAGCTAGATAGGCGACCAGAAAGCATGGATAGCAGGACATTGATTTGCCAGCTCGTGACGCTCAGGAGCTCCTTCAGACGCTGAGCCAACAACCTTTCTGCCATGTGTTGAAGTACTGCCCTGCGAGGGCTGAATGAAGAGGCAGGTTCGAACTGCGTAGCCTAAGCCCCAACATATTATCAGGTTTTTAACTGGGCTTCGCAGGTGCATAAAACAGATCCGGAGGCCTTGTGCTGCACCCGCCTTTCTTTTCCCCATTCGAATTCCCCATCAGCCAGAGGTAACTCGACACCTTCGTCATCGGTTGCCGGGTAGAACGCGTGATAATAAGCGACGAGAAGCTGAAGATCATAAGCATCACCGGTCATCATTGTACGGACCTAAGGGACACGACGAATTAACTATGAAACGTGCCTATTGTGGAAATTGAAGCTATTCAGAGATCGGGTCGATCTCAGCATGTCATTCTTTTATTGCACATCTGCCATGAAAGTCTGGTGGAATGTAAATTGTCCGTGGGAACTAGACTCTTCCTCCCCATGATGTTAAGGGTAGGAAGACGCATTCACTGATGTGGGCTCACTGTCCAGAGTGGGGTGCTCCCCAGGATTCTCAGGGAAGGGAGACACGTTCGTTAAGGTGGGCTCGTCGTCAGAAGCCATATGTGCACTTTCTGCTAGAGCTGAGCCCTAGTAGTCTGGTTGATGTCTCTGACACAGGGCTCCCTGGGCTTCCAGGGGGGTCGAGGTTGGTCTAGGTCCCCAACGCAATGCTCTGTGGGATAGAAGCAAAAAAAAAACAGACGGAAAATATCCACATGGCCATTTCTAGCAGCGTACACCAACGGTGTGAAGAAGTGTGTTCCCTCGTCAGGGCGCTGTATCCTTGAGTAAGGGTTGATATCCCAGCCCCGTGGTGCATGTTCTGCGGATTCCACCTTCTTCTTTCTTGCCTTTCGAATCCGCAGCCACCTCTTGTTTTGGTGCTGTCTCCATATCTACACCTACGCCCGATCCAAGGAACCCGACACCCCCAGCACCTGTAGCAGGGCTCGCAGTTCATTGCAGCCGATAAAGGATGTGACATATTCTAAAGCCCTTTGATCTTCTCCTCTGCCTTGCGAGTGATTACAAGCCAAGCACGGTTTTCTTCCAGCATCATGGGAGCCGTGGACTGATGGTATGGCTGGGCGTTTTCACAATCCCAAATCTGGAATTCAGTGACTGCCTGCTCTTCAGGAGAAGCAAAGCCAACCGCCAATTTGCCGAGCCGATATATGAGATCCAGTTTCTGGATGGAAATGCCTCGGCGAGACAAAAGTGTTGCTCAAACACCTCTCTTGAAAGCATCCGAACCAGAAACCGCTTTGTAGTTTCCATCGCAGTTGCCCTTGCATGGGCGAGGTGACCACGAAGCTGTGGGCGCACATGTGCATCGAGTGTTCACACCCGAATGATCCCAGGTCCAGAGAAGATGAGCAACCTGGAAAAAAGATGCTGCGGAGCTGCGGGTTGGCAAAGGGGAAGCAGATGCGCAACCACTCACGGAAGCAGGGGTTCTCTATGCCGATTGTCATTGTGAAGAGTTGTTGGAGGAAAGAAGAGGAGGGACAAAGACCGGTAGTTATCTATGGACTTTCGCGGACCCGGTTTTGGTAATGAGGAGAGAGGAAAGACGTAAAGTTTGTCAGAAGCGCCTGCATTCGCACCTGGAATTCAGTGAGTTCTCTGCTGTGTCCGCATATAGGAGAATATCCTCACTATCGACAGTGGTATCTTCCAACGCAAGCTCACGTTGGTGTTTCCCTAGGCCCAGAATTCTCCTTCAAGCTTTGCGGTTATCTCTAAACCCCAAGTTTCTCGGGGCGAAGGCGCCCTCTCTTCAGGCCTGGTGTTGGTAAAGAGGCCCAACGAGTGCGGTGAGGTTCTTCTGTCATGCCTCTACTCCGATTTCATTCCACAGGGACAGGCGAAGCGAGGAGGGCACCTGGTCAGCCAAAACCGTAAAGTTCTGCTTTCAACATCTTCGTCAGGCTGGGCGCGCTCGGCTTCTTCTCTCTCGCGGCGTTCTCGGCGGGCGGCTATTACTTTCTTGGTTCCCTTAAAGGGATCGAGGTTAGAGAAGAGCGGGGCCATGGCCGTGGTCGTCGGCGTGCTGGTTCTTGCGGATAGACGACGACGGTTTGGCCCGTTCCCCTCGCGGGCGCGATGGTATGCGGGCAGCGGCAGGCAGAGGCGGCGCTGTTGACAGTAAGAAATGCAAAATATGCTAGTAGAAGTCAACTCTGTCCGGTGGGCACGGGCTATGGTAGGACTTACTCACCTGAGCTTTTCGACTGGTAACATGCGTTGCATGTCAGCAGCCGCGCAGTATCGGGAGATGAATGCCATTGCTGGCTGCTGTTAAAAGTATAGTAATAACTGTATCTTCCGTGGTGAATCTCGTTTTTAATATCCGATTCTTTGAAGTGTACAGCAATGTCCACCCAAAGGCAGCCATCCTCCCGGGCTTGGTTGCAAAGATCGCAGATAAATTAGCGGATCAAGATCAACCATTGCCTTTTCTGACCTTTCTTGCCTAGTTTGGCCTGGCAGTTTCCACAATTCGGTGGTTTCCGGTTCCGTTGTCAAGGATTTCAATTATCCTTGTGGCAAGTCTGACATAGCCCAGATGTCTCTATCCATGTGTGTGGATTAAGCGTGCGACAAAACACGTTCTCTGTTGAATGTTGATTTTAAGGGCCTTCAATGCCAGAATAGCAGTTACGACACTTGTGCCCTCCTGGGTGCAATTCCCACTGCCATGCAATGGTTGATGACGTTTGGCACTCAATGGGCAGCAAAACAAAGCCGTTAGGTAAGACAGACATGACAGGTGCGTCACGTCGGAATGTATGTCAGCTTGATGGTTAAGCGTCGATCGTCATAATTTCTTCCTTCTAGAACACGGCGTCGGTGTTGTAACTAACGTTGAGCAGGTCCTTAAGGTTAGGGTTACCCCCGAGCTTCCCATCCTTCGCCTTGACCCACCCAAAGTGCGTATTCCGGCCCGCCACGAGGAATGGTGGCTTTGTCAAAGCGTTCACCTTGTAAAGCTTCCAGAAGTCTCCGGTGGTCCTGAGGGAGGAGATGGGTTAGGTAGTCTTTGATTGAAAGGATGCTGGAAAGCGAGAAGGGGAAGGGGCTCACAGGACCCAACCTCATTGATAATAGCCATCGCCGTTCCTTCATACGAGGAAGGACGTCGATCGTGTTATTTTCTAGCTGGGTCGTGGCGTACGATTGGCGTAGTGGCTCTAGAAGCATGACCTGAGCACAACCCTTGCATAGGGGGATCTAGTTGCCAAGTTAGATATTTATGAATATCATCTTAGACATCGAGCAGACCATCGAGGATAAGATTTAGCTTAGGAACATAACCACTGATCCATGGATGCAATGGCACAACCTCGCCGTCCAGCGGGTCCCCCATGATGGCTTTGGCGACTGCAGTCTCTCGAGGGGTGAAGTTTTTCAGGAGGTTTTTTCTTTTCGGATGAACTCGCCGTGATCAGTCCACTCGGTGGCCCCCGTGTCATCAGCCAGGAGCCTAGGGAAGCCACCGTAGGGCCGCCAACCAATATACCCCTACCATGCTGTTGCAGGTTCTCGATGACTTTGCTCCACGAACAAGAAGCCCAACACCCCCATTACCACACCACATCACGGACCCAGGACAGGTTCAGAGGTTCCGCTGCCGGGCCTTTTGTCTATCTTTATAAAGCGTGGGCGGCCGCGAGCTGAGACCATTTACCTCCTTCTGCCATCTCTAGTGTTCCGTGATCATCACATGCAGAGACCGCAACGTACCATGGGAGGATGGGCGATTCGAACCATTAGCCTAGTGCAGGGTACCAGCTGGCCCAGAAGCCTACCAAGGTTCCTGCGTGAACGCGAGCCCAGGTACAGAGAGTGCTGCAGTCAGGCCCGAGTCTGAGCACTCGAGTGGTCCCATCCCATATCTGGAGAGGGCATTAAACTCCTTGTTAGGATAGTTGGAGAAGTGGCACAAAGCCATACTCCGTGAACAGGTTCTCATTGGAAAGACGACAATAAGGTATTTCAAGGGTGCTTGGAGGAGAGAAAGAAGTTTGGTGGAGGGGAGAAGTGCCTAAGCTTACTTGCTTGTATTATGGTTGCTGGAGGCCTATAATGTGCTTATAACGTGGCATTGACACCTCTGGAACCTTGCTTGCCAGCCATGTTGATGTGAATGCCACGCTTGCGCGCCTGCTCGCTAGGGGACTGTGTAGTCGTGCGCCCTGCACCTAGCCCTGGGTATTCAGGAGACTACAGGCCCGAAGGCTGAGAGAACACTCTTTAGCGGAGTCAGCAATCAATATTCTCATGAATGCAAAGTGTAGAATACTACTGCAAAGTCGTACAGGAACGAGTGCAGTACTTGGCGCGGACGCGGACGATGCGAGTTGCCCATCCATGTTGATCTCCGGCTGTCCAGGTACTCGGATGACAATGTCTGCGTCTTCAGATTTGATGTCAGTGACATACGCCTTGATGAGCATTTTCTCAATGGCTTCCTCATTGCCATATTCCTTGAGGCCGTCGTCAGTCGGCTGGCTTTACCTTTCCTGCAAAAAAGACAGTGGGTTAAATCGGAATGCACAAAACGTCCAGGGAATGGGATACCTGTTTGACACGCTCGTTGGATAGACCGGTACCCGTGCGACCCTGGTAGTCAATTATATCCAAGGACCACTTCCGATCCACGTTATAAGCGGTGTAAAGGTCTGCTTGATCCGGAAGCCACATGCACGCCAGGGGTCCAGCAACACCCAATCGCGCCTGGGGATGTCCTTGTGGTCGCGGGCCGGTGACATTGGTCATCATGCACTCGCGTAGGATGGTGAGCCATCTCATAGACAAGGCAAAGGCATATGGCTGGAGATGTGAAAAGATCATGACCTCCTTGCCCACCCATTTCATAGCACGTAGTCGCTCAAAGGCTTCCTTTCCCTTCTCCTCTAGGCAACCTGTCCTGATCAGACTCGTTTTCAGGTATGACTCGGTATTTGGACACGCCGGTCCAGCCAGGCGTAATCGGTTCTTCATGCGGAACGATGATCATCAACTCCTTTGCCTCAAACGGTTCCCCAAGGGCAGTCTCATGGTGTGCAGCGATCCTGGAAAACCAGACAGTCAGCGTACTGACAACAAACTGGATTCCCCGGGGCAAAGAGGGCGCACATGAGAGAGTTGCACAACGGCTACCATAAAAGGGGTGTTCAATCATTGACGTCCCCGCTCTGCATGTCAAGGCCCTACAGCCTGGGAGGTGGTGGAGGCCGGGGGGGCCAGTCGACCGTCGCCACGGCAGCGTTGTAGTCTTGAGGTCGACGCGTGTCCCCTTCTCGAGAAGACGGCATTGATTGCCCTGGGGTGTATGCGAGCGTCAAATCCAATTTGCTTCAGGCACTCGAAGACCGCAATCTTCGGTGTTTTCCTCATCTATCTCATTGTCTTCCTCTGGTTCTCGGGCGAAGCCCAATCGGTCGAGGAAAAGCGGTGCTTCGTGCAGCATCATTGGTAGCTTTTCGAGTCACCCACGCGGGTCCTCGGTCTGCCCTATGTCACGTTAGCAACGGAAGGTTGGTATACCCAGAGGCAGAAAAAGATAGCGCAGGTACTCACGGATTCGGGCGCAACGGCCCAGCGAGGTTGTCTACCAAGGCTTTATGCTAAAGCCAACCCGGACGCAGTTGATAGCGTTAGGATTGGAAAGGAAGGGCACATGCACGTGGCCAGTTGGAAGCAATGCCAGCATCGAAGTACTACTCTTGTTGTGAGCTCGGTTTGTGGGACTATACTAGGGCTTACTTGAGACGCAATCAGAGAGCGAAAGACCTGTAGGGCAGATAGGGTAGGTCTACGACATCATCGAGGAACTACATCAGATAGCTGGACTACATAAGGCATATCATATGCCATTAGGGCTATGACGTTCATAAACCTATGAAGACTGACTTAGCCAGGACCAGAACGGAGGCCCCGGTCCAAAGCCGGAGAGAAGAGATGCGTACGAAAGATCGAGCAGAGAGTCCAGCGCGGGAATCGACGAGATATTTATACCCCGTGGGCTTGGGGCAGGGGTGAAGAGCCCAGCCCTCACGCGGCACCTTCTCAGTTACAGGACACCACGTTCACGGCTGTATTCATCCAATTGGTGAACTTTGCTCGTCGAGTCACCATCTCAAGGCAATGTGACTATCGCTTGACTGTTTATTGTGACTGGCAACGAGGCCAGTGTTTTTGGGCAGGGTAATCACCGGAAGGTTGTCCATGCTGCCTCAACGTCCTGGCACTTGCAGCCTCCAGTATCATCAAGACGCCACTCGATGCCCAGGCAAGGCTTCTCTCTCCGTCCGAGTTCTACGTAGAACTACGGTATCTGCAAACTGACGTCCATTTGCTGAGCCTGAGAAACGATGACAACCTCGCCGTCTCAGACAGAGACAGAGAGCCGGGTTCAATTGGATGCAGAGCGGCCTAGAAATGACTTCAATGTTCTTTCACATCCAAGGCCACTGTTCCGCGCGGCCAATGGACGTACTTCAATTTCCGTCTCGAGCAATCTATTATCGAGGTGACCGCGTACGTGTCTCTAACGCTTCCTTCCTCGACATCTTCACAGGGCTTGCCAAATTCAGCCCATCCCGACCTCAGTTCCTCTTGAGAATGCAATTTAAGTGACTTGACAAGTTAATGCCCGCAGTCAAGTCACCATGTGAGCGCGTTGACCTCTTCCCAGGCTAGCATCTAGTGACGAAGACCACGCAAGCATCAAACGTCACCTCGCCTCGCCTCGCTTTCTCCAGACCAGTGACGGACAAATGCACAGCCACTGTCAATAGAGAAAGCATATGCTGCTTGTGACTTCTCGCAAACAAGGCAACGTCAACTGAAGCTTCACCTCGAGGCCCATCTTTTGCAGGCTTTCGCTGGTCGGAACCCGGGTCCTTCTCTGCCAAGGGAAGGGTTGCTACGGGTAAGAGACCATGGACAGGACGAAGCCGCTAAGCCGAGAGACGGTGTTGGCGTGTAACTCCACGGTTGGGGGCAAGATGTAGTACCTAGAGAGGATGCCGTAGTGACTGGTGTCAGGAAGAACCGCGAAGCAGCACTTTCATCGTAGATAGAAGCTGGCGCGTTTTCCGAGACACTTACTATAGAACGATAGTATGGTATTGGATTTGGATATAACTATGGTAGGGCGTAATGCGTTCGCGGGCTCAGTAGCTCCCTGCATTTCGTGCTAAATACCGCATAAGCGCCTCTGCCTCTGAGCACCTGCACATGCGGGCGGGCGGGCGTCGAGCCGCTCCTTCCTAAGCTGCGAGCTGGCATGGATGACGGTCGCGACTTCCTAATCGACCGTACATACGCTCTCTGCAGGGAAGGCGCGATGGGTGCTTCGCAGGTGGGCGGTCGCTCCTTCCTCAGTTGCATCCTGCTGCAGGAGAAACGGATGGGGCCGAGGCTCAGCCCCAGTTATACGTAGAGACGTTGCAAGCCTCGGATTAGGATTGGATTCTCAGTCATGGGCGTACCGACAATCCGGCTAGTAGGGACCGCTCTCAGTCCATCGGCGCCAACTCATCACTCAACACCCAACCTCCAGCAGCAGCATCCCATCTATTCCTCGTGAACCGCAAAAAGAGCTGATCGGGACTCCGCCCCCATTTCGCTACCTCCGGCCCATGCGGACCAAGGATGTGCGGCTGGTCACACGGGCGAAAGACAGCGTAGTGCTGTATTCTCGCTTCTTCCGGTACCCGCGTATCTAGGAGATCCATCTCGCTCTCGTCGTTGTCCTCGGAAGGTGGGGTTAGAAGCGCGGATTCATACAAAGGCGATACCTCGCCGCTTAGTAGCTCCTTCGCAAACTTCTCCTCAAGCTGCATGATCCTTCCCGCAAGCGCGATCCCAATCTGCGTCTTGCTGAACCCCTGCATCGGCGGCGCCATGTGCAGCAGCCGCAGCGCCTCCCTTCGGATTTGCGGCTGCCGGCAGGTCAGCGCCGTCCAGAATAGCGGCAGCCCGACACCGAGCTCGAAGGTGAAAATCGGCTGGGCCCCGTCTGGTTTTCGGGAGCATTCGAGGGCGAGGGAGGCTTGGTTGATGATCGTGCGGTAGGATTCCAGATGCCGGTCGTAGATGCAGGCGGTGGGTGAGAGGCACGTCGCAAGGATAGTGGTAATGGTTGCGTGGTACGTTTGGAGGATTGCGGAGATGCTGACGCTGATTGTAATCGTAGACGTTGAGGAGTGAGAAGCAGAGGACGATGCGGATCCCGGCTTTGAGTGCAGGCTGAGGGTCTCCGTGAGCGCCGCGTATGCCGAGCGCCAGGCGTCCAGACGACCCTGTAAACGAACACATCGGGCAAGCACCTCTGGCGATATCACAGGCTCCACGCCGATGAACGGATTTCGCCCCGTGTCTCGCTGGAAGATCTGCACCTCCGCAGCGAGCGGGATAAGCGTGTCTCTCGCATCCTCCAACGACCTGAACAGATAACTTCGCTGCGCATCAAACCCACTGTACAAATCGCAGATCGGAACACCCGAAATACTCAGCGCCGCCGTCCCCAGCCGGATAAACAGCGGAACGATCGTGTCCTCCAAGAACCCAACATCCCTCACACTCGCACCCCGCGCCCGAAGATCCAAAATAAGACGCACCCCCTGCCCATAGAGCCCCAGCGCCTCCTCAACGCGCCCCTGCACCATCTCAATACAAACAAACAAGACACAGCTAACCAGCGCAACATGAACATCCACACTCCTCCGCTCAATCCCACTCTGGATCTTGCTCAGCGAGCGCGAATACCACCCCAGCGCCTCGCTCTGCTTCTCGTTCATCCGCGGCTCATCCCTCGAACGCAGGAATACAAAATCCCCACAGATATCTGGAAACTCAAACAACGCGCTGATCGCATTGACGGCATCCCAGACAGCCGGTTCAAGACGACAGATCCGCGGCACCGTCACCGTCCAGAACGCCTGGTCCAGCCCGCCCGCAAGATACGGCGCCGCGTGGTGGAAGTAGTACGCGAAGGCGCGGCGCTCGCTCCAGACGCCGCCGTTACTCGGTGGGCTTGAGAGTGAGACGTCGAGGTCAAGGTCGAGTACGGACGAGGTGGTGATCGATGGCGCGGACGCGTACGAGGCAGTGAGGTGCAGCGGGTACTCGCAGGTGAATTTGGCGGCGAGACAGCGCTTGCACGAGGGCTTCTGCTCGTCGCATTTGAGTTTGCGTATTTTGCAGACTTTGCAGCCGCGGCGGGTGTGGAGGGGGCCCAGTTTGGAGGATTTGGGGGAGGGTGTTCGGGACATGGTGTGGCGTGGACGTGCTTAGGTTGGTGAATCGCTGGTGAGGGGCTCGCTCATGGTGGACGATCCATCTAGAGAATGGATTTCATTATCAGCACAGACTGGTAGCGACACCCAGCTTGAAGACAAAGAAAAAGGAATCGCGAAAGAAGCCAGCAGCGAAAAGACAGATTGGAGATGGAGAGTTGGAGAAGCTGAGTTGGTGGCTCTAGGCCTCCCCCCACTTGGCAGCAACATTCCTATAAATAGTTTTCAGCTCGGCAAACCTTCAGCATTCTTGAGCTCTTACATGCTTTAATAAAGCTACCATCTTCTGTCCTTGAGGGAGTCATATATATATTCAATTCAAAATAGTATGACAAATACCTAATTATCTCGAAGCACCCGTCCCAATACACCGAACCCAATTCCCAAACGCCCTTTACTCCAACCCAACCCAACATAAGAAACCCGTGGATGTACCCATAGCCATGCAGTAATGCCTCAGCCTCACTCCAACCCCTCTTGCTCAGAGTCCTAATACCCCTCCGTCCCCTCACTCCCCCTCGACCCCCTCTTCCCCTGCCCATGCCCCTGAATCTGACTCTCGACATCCCCCGACGGCGGATGCGGCCTC
The DNA here is from genome assembly GCF_003369625.1 of Aspergillus mulundensis. NCBI lineage: Eukaryota > Fungi > Ascomycota > Eurotiomycetes > Eurotiales > Aspergillaceae > Aspergillus > Aspergillus mulundensis. Next base: position 1,393,237 of record NW_020797892.1, on the reverse strand, counting down.
TTCCACCCGCGCCCCGCCGTCGCATCGCGCGCCATCCAATGCATCTGCTTGAGCCGGAACTCGCGCATGTACTGCCGCTGCTCGACGCTCATCTCCTTCACCACGTTGTCGCCCTGGAAGCCGTTTGTCGCCAGGTAGTGGATTGAGTAGCCGAGGAGGATGAAGACCACGCAGCCGACGATCACGATCAGGATTTGGACTTCTTTGGTGAGGGCCATGGTGTTTTGGATTGTTTTCGTGATGGGATGGGATGATGTGGAGGTGAGGTAGTTGTGGTTGGAGTCTTTGTGGTATGACCTCGAGGACGCTTGTGGATTGTTTGCGTTTGTAGGAGGATAGGTTCGTTTGTTGGTTATTTGGTGGTAGGAGGAGGGAAGGTGTTTGTAGGAGGTCTGGGGGAGTGTCAGTAGGAGAGGTCGTAATGTAAGTGCAGAGAGCAACCAAGAGAGACTGACTGTTGACCTTGACCAAGCGAATGGACGACGTCTACTTCGTACCAGTAGAGTCAAATAGCAAGCGAGCGAGAGTAATAGGTAGAGGATCAGACGATGCAATATCTCCAAGAACAAACAAAAAAACAGCAGCAGCACCCTCTTATACCTAGCCTACACCACGCCTTAAAATCCTTCGACCTCCCCAAAATCCATCCTATCCTCTCCACCCGAGCTAAACTGAAACGTCGACCTCCAGCTACGCTCCCATCGACCCCAAGCGTTTTTCGATCCTGCCAACACCGGCGCGAGATATACATGCTCGAACCGGCATAGCGCGCTCGCACTTGACGTCATTTGCGAGCGGGCCAATCAGGGCGTGGTCCGAGGTCCACATGTCCGGACGCTAATCTCGCGTCCGGCGAATTAGAGGCTGAGGCTGAGCGGCGAGCTTGGACTCGTCGAGGGCACGTGCCACGGACGCATAACTGGAGGTGTCTGTCGTTCGCCCGTGTGTCTGTCTAATTCTGTTTACGCTATGGTCTGGATATTTGATGAAACCAGCTTTGGGCCGGAATCGTGCCGATGGTGTGATTTAGATTTGTGGATTGTTGCCCCTGAATGCAGGATGCCGAGTCAGACTAAGTGCTGACAAGGATGTCGGGGTTCACGTGATGTGCGCTCACTTATCCGACCAGTAGCCAGTTCGTCAACTAGCCAGTCGACTTGAATGTCAAGGGCGGGTCTACGCAAATAAAATAAGCATATTTGTATTAGCGCTGCTTGAAATGTGAGGAGGCGTAGTAATATCCTGGCCAGGAAGACAGTCATAAATCGTGCTCTATTCAGCTCATCTATCTATCCGCTGAGCCGCATGTATATACATCTACTCAAAGTATCCAGGGAACAGCCAGTTCATCTTCTCCCTCGCCTCGACGCTCCAGCTCGCCTGTGCCGTGCTGAGACCGAACTTGACAGCCCCCGCATACTGCTTGGCCTGGACGAGCTCGGCGTTCTCCTCAGACGCAAGCTCGTTCAGAACAGCCGTGACAAAGTGCTTCGCATTGACGGCGTTGGCCTTCATGTGGCCCATGACCATCTCGACGGAGACGTCTTCAGTCGACTCGTGCCAGCAGTCGTAGTCGGTCGACATGCAGATCATCTGGTAGGCGATCTCGGCCTCGCGCGCGAGCTTAGCCTCGGGGAGACAGGACATGTTGATGACGGAGCCGCCCCAGGAGCGGTACAGCTTGCTCTCGGCGCGGGTGGAGAACTGGGGGCCCTCTACGTTTCATTAGTAGAGCTTAATCTAAAGTTAAACGAACATACCCATGCAAATAAGCGTGCCACGGTCATGCAGCTTCACCCCCTCACCCTCCAGACTATGCCCGCAAGCCCGGACGATCTTGGCAACGCGCTCATCGAACGGATCGCCGAACGGGACGTGGCCGACAACGCCGCCCTCGAAGAACGTGAACGGGCGGATCCCCTTTGTGCGGTCGATGACCTGGTCGGGGACGACAAAGTCGCGGGGCTTGATCTCCTCCTGCAGACTGCCGACGGCGGAGAAGGCGATGATTGTGCGGACGCCGATGGAGCGGAGGGCGGCGATGTTGGCGCGCGCGGGGACCTCGTGCGGCGCGATCTGGTGGTGCTGGCCGTGGCGGCTGAGGAAGGCGACGGCGACGGTGCGGTCCTTGTGCGTGTGGTGCAGGATCGTGATGGGGGAGGAGGGAGTGCCCCAGGGTGTCTGGATGTTGAGCGAGGCGACTTGGGTGAAGCCGGGGAGTTCGCGCAGGCCGGTGCCGCCGATGACGGCGATGGGGACGGGGTCTGTCAGAGTTAGTCAGGCTTTGTTGTTTGGAATGGGTGGGCTGACCGGCGTAGGTGCTGGGGAGGACGGCCATTCTGCGAGCGAGTTGTCTAGGGGACTCTATTCTTCGGAGGGGTCTGGAGAGGGAGGAGAGAGAGCGAAGAGCCATCGGGGTCGGACTGAGAAAAAGTCGGCGGGGTTGCCCCTCAGCCAACCTCCGCTCCTCCGCCACGCCGTTCCTCAGGCACCTCTCTCAGTCCATCAATTGCATTGTATCTTTTCGCCTTTCTCATCCATTCAATCCAAACTCTATAGAAAAACAGACAACATATTGCCAGCGAACTCTATCCCTGCTGCTTGGCTCCTTGCCTGCCTCTAGTGAACGTGTCAAGACTTGTTCCTTCAGCCTTAGTAGGCAGTGACTTGCACCTCACCTATTGTTGGCGCGTACAGAATCGGACGTGATTTGAGCAGTAACTTGGTAATATTTCTGAAATGGAAAAGATCGGTTCACTGTCTTCGCTGCAGAGCGGGCTGGTGATCACTGAATCATTGGATTAAGCTGAGATTTCTCCAGGATGAAGCTACATTGTCACCAGGATTTTCACAGACGAGTGGAAAGGACGAAAGAAGAAGAATTCAATTCCATTCATTCATTACGCTAAGACAAAGATCTTAGGCCTGGCCTATTTCGCCGGCCTCCACTCATAATGATGCGCCCCCTTACTCACAGGCCCGGGATCCTCCCCAGGCACCCCAGGAAGATTATACCCATGCGCCCCGAAGAAATCCATCTGCGCCTCCATGAACTTCGTCGGCAGATTCGTCCCCCCCTCATACTTGACATACTCCAGGCTCGCCGAAATAGCCGGAATATAATGGTCCGCGTCCACAGCAGCCAGGACAATCTCCTTCAGCGAGGGGAAAGTCCGGTGCAGCTCCTGCGCAACTTCATCAATAAACTTCATGTTCTTGATCTTCTTGTTCCCCGACACAGCGGGCTGCAGGATGTCCGCGATCCCCTCGGACCGGATGATGCACCCGGCGCGCCAGATCTGCAGACACTTGCCGAGGTCGATGTCCCAGCCTTCGTCGTCGGAGGCGCGGGCGATGAGCTCGAGACCCTGGCAGAAAGATGCCAGGAAGGAGGCGTACACGGCGGCATGGAGGTGCTGCTTTAAGGCTTCGATGTCCTTCATGCCGCGGATGCGAGACGGGGAGGGGAGGCGCAGCTGCTTGGCGACTTCGAGGCGCTCGATGCGGTTGCCGCTGGCGATGCGCATGAAGTGCGCTGTTGCGAGGGTGGGCGCGGAGATGTGCCGGCTTGCCGACTCCATGACGGACCAGTACGGCGTGCCCTCGGTGTTGTCGTTGTCCTGGACGACCTTGTCGAGGACGTCGTCGAGCACGTATCCGCCATCGCCGACGCCCTCGCCCTTCCCGTCTCCCTGCGGCGTCTTCTTCACGCGCAGCAGCTCAGCCCCGATCTCTAGCAGGAAGTTATTCCGCAGCTCGCCCTCCTTATTCCACGCTTCAAAGATGTCGGCGATTTCGTCGTAGTTCAAGCCGCGCCCGTAATGCAGCAACGACCACGCCTCGGCAAGCGTGCTCAGCATCCCCCCCTCAATCCCATTATGCACCATCTTGACAAAGTGCCCGGCCCCCTTGGGCCCAATCCGCGTCACACAGGGCTGTCCACTCTTCGCATCTTTGCCGGCATACAGCTCAAGCAGCGGCATCACCAACTCAAGCGCCTCCTTATCACCACCCGGCGAAAGACTCGGCCCCCGTCGTGCAGACTGATAACCCCCACTAACACCAAGCCCAATCCACGAAACCCCGATCTTACTACACTCCACCTGCCTCGCCTCGGTGCGTCGATAATTCTCATTCCCCCCATCCAGAATGATATCCCCCTTCTTAAGGTCCTTCTTGATCATCCCCAGCACGCTATCAGCGGGATCGCCGTGCGTGATACTAAACAGGAAGATCTTCCTCTCGCCCTTGCCCTCAAGGGACTGCGTGAACTTCGAGACATCTTCGAACCCTTCGATTTTTCCCTTGTAGTTTGTGTCTTTTGCGGCGGAGAGCAGTTGCTTCACGTTGGAGTATTTCGCGTCCCAGATCGACACGTCCAGCCCGAGTTCCGAGAATGCAAACGCCATCATCGACCCCATGTTGCCGGAGCCGACGATCCCGATGCGTTTGAATTTGGAGATGGTTTCGTCTTGGGAGGGCATGGTGCTGGATTGTTCGTAGGTCGTAGATAGTAGGCAGGATTAGGTTGGAAAGTTCAGATAGCTTGCAGTCGAGAATATGGGTAGGTTAGGAACCAGCTCCTGAAATAGCACTTCAGCCAGTTTCGTCTCCTTACATCATTCCACGTTCGACTCGATATCCGTACACTCCACAGGCGAGTTCAAGCTTCGCCCAGGCTGTCATTGGGCTTGGTGGTGGTCCGCTCAACCTCATCGTTACATCATCCCGCGGGTTCCGATATACATACATCACTCACTCACGCTCAACACGTTCAATAAGATAGAAGAGAACACTCAAAATCAAAACCAAACAAACTCCAGCCCAACAAAGCACGATAAACAAAAATGCCCTCCAAAATCCCCCTCTCCTACGCAACCGTCTCGCTCGGCTCCCCCAACACCAGCTCATCAATCCCCCTTCCCCAAAAGCTCTCAGCCCTGCACCAAGCAGGCTTCAGCGGCATCGAACTCGGGTTCCCAGATCTCCTAGCATACGCCTCATCCCTCACAAACCGAACCGTCGCACCCGACGACTACGACAGTCTACGCATCGCAGCCGCCGAAGTAAAGAAGCTGTGCATCGCGCACGGGCTCGAAATCCTGATGCTCCAGCCCTTCTCCAATTTTGAGGGGTGGCCGCGCGGCTCAAAAGAGCGGGAAGACGCGTTTGCCAGGGCGCACGGGTGGATTAGTATCATGGAGGCCGCGGGGACGGGGATGTTGCAGGTTGGGAGTAGTGATACGCCGGTGGAGAAGATGGCGTCTGCGTCTTCTTCTGCGTCACATAACGCGGACAGCGTGGCCGGGCCTCGCGCCGATATAGTGGCCGACCTGCGCGAACTCGCGGATTTGCTTGGGGCGAAGGGGTTCCGTCTCGCGTACGAGAACTGGTGCTGGAGTTCGCATGCGAAGGGGTGGAAGGACGTATGGGAGATTGTGAAGGCTGTTGATAGAGACAACATCGGGCTTTGTCTTGATACGTTCCAGAGTGCTGGTGGGGAGTGGGGGGATCCGACGACTGGGTCGGGACGGATTGAATCTGGGGGTCTTGACGAGGCGGAACTGAGCGCGAGATTCGAAGCAAGTATGGCGGAACTGAGCGCGACGGTGCCAGCGGACAAGATCTTCCTCCTCCAGGTCTCGGATGCGTATGTTCCGCTTGATTCATCTGGAAAACCGAAGCCGTTGGATGCGAAGGTGGTGGATGGGACGGCGCCGAGGGGACGCTGGAGCCATGATTTCAGGCCGATGCCGTATGATGGGGGGTATTTGCCTGTTGAGGCTGTTGGGAGGGCGGTGCTGAGGACTGGGTTTCGGGGGTGGTTTAGTGTGGAGATTTTTGATGGGGGTGCGGATGGGAGGGGGCGGAGGTATGAGCTTAAGGAGTTTGCGGGGAGGGCGAGGAGGAGCACGGAGAGGTTTATTGAGGCGTGTTTGCCTGCTTAACCTTGACATACACTGAGTTAGGTTCAGGTGGATAGGATGAATGGTATGTATGGTATGCTACCGAGAGTATGAGTATAATGTAGTCATGACTTTTCGTCAACATCAATAGAAAGCAAGAACGCCGTAGATGCGAAGATAATAAAAACGTAATGGGGAATAGTACAACTTAAATCCGACCTAGCTCACGCGCCGTTGCTGGGGTAGGCAACCTTGTACGTGGGCACAAACTCCTCCTTGATCGAGCGCAAGCTCACGAAGCGGGACAGCAAGTTGCCGCTGCCGGCCTTGTCATTGGTACCAGACGCACGGGCACCGCCGAAGGGCTGCTGGCCGACAACCGCACCGGTGCTCTTGCAGTTGATGTAGAAGTTACCGGCGGCGTTGCGGAGAACGTCATCGGCGATAGTCAGGGCCTCGCGGTCCTGAGCAAAGACGGAGCCGGTCAGACCGTACTCGCCGGTGGCGTCAATCTTCTCGGCGATGCGGACAAAGTCGTTCTCGGTGGCATCGGGGTAGGCGTACACAACAAGGATAGGGCCGAAGAGCTCGCGGGTGAGGAGGGGGTGGTCGGGGTTGGTGGTGCGGTAGACGGTAGGCTGGATGTACCAGCCCTTGGAGGAGTCGTAGGAACCACCGGCGAGGAGCTCAAGCTCCGGGTCGTTCTTGGCTTCGTCAATGACCTTGGCCAGCTTGTTGAACGAGGCTTCGTGGATGACAGGGCCGCAGAAGTTGGTGAAGTCCGAGGGGGGTCCGACCTTAAGGTTCTTGGTCTCGGTGGCGACCTGCTCAAGGAAGGAGTCGGAGATGGAGGCCGCGACGTAGGCGCGCGACGTGGCGCTGCACTTCTGGCCTTGGAATTCAAAGGCGCCACGGACGGTTTGGACGGCGGCGTTGCGCACGTCGGCGGACTTGTGGATGAGGTGGAAGTTCTTGCCGCCGGTTTCACCGACAATACGGGGGTAGCTGCGGTACTTGCCGGCCGCGACGCCGGTGGAGATCTGGCCGTAGAGGTTGCGGAAGACGCTGGTGCTGCCGGTGAAGTGCAGGGCGGCGAACTCGGGGTGGTCGAGGACGGTCTTGGTCACTTCCTCGGCTTCACCGGGGACGAACTGGATGACGTTCTTCGGCAGGCCTGCCTCGAGCAGAATCTGGTGAACAAGCCAGTTGGAGGCAATGGCAGAGGGAGAAGGCTTCCAGACCACGACGTTGCCCATCAGTGCAGGGGCACCAGCAAGGTTACCTCCAATGGCAGTGAAGTTGAACGGACTGATGGCGTACACGAAACCCTCCAGCGGACGGTACTCGACGCGGTTCCAGACACCCGGGGCGTGGTGCACAGGTTGCTGAGCATACAAGTCCTCAGCATACTTGACACCGAATCGGAAGAAATCGCAGAGCTCAGCCGCGGAGTCGATCTCCGCCTGCCAGGCATTCTTGCCCTGGCCGTGCATGGTCAGAGCCATCACATCGTATCGGTACTTTGTCGCGATCAGGTCCGCCGCCTTGAGGAAGACACTGGCACGGTCGGCGAACGGGGTGGAGGCCCATGACTTGCGAGCTTCAAGCGCGGACTCGATCGCCGCTTGGACATCTCTGGCGGTTGCGTTGGAGTAGGTGGCCACTGGGCCGTGCGAGGCAGGGTTCGATTGTGTGAGGGTTGAAGAGGATTTCACCTGTCATTGTCAGCTAAGCTCTGCCGGAAAATGTGATGTGCCTACCTCCTTGCCAGCGATAACCAGGGGAACGCTCAGAGGAGCCTCTTGTTGTGTGCGGGCCAGGGCATCCTGGAGAGCTTTGCGGTCGGGCGAGCCTGAGGCGTAGTGTTTCTACGGAATTAGCAAACGCTTGCAGCTGCGACAAGAAACTCACGTTGGGCTCGTTGTCAATGCGAGGAACCTTGAAAGTGGCATACGAGGCCGTCTTGGTTCGGGAGAAGACCGATGCGGTCCTGACGGGGAGGGCCCTCGCCCGGAGCAGTAGTGATGATTGCATGATGCTGTGATGCACTTCTCTATTCAAGCTAAAGCGATTGACAGAAGAGCAGAAGAGCACAAGAGGCGAGGAGAGAAGGGGAGGAGAAGCAAACACAGCATGCAGTGTGCGGGGAAGCTCTCGTGATTTAAGACCGGTTATCACCGGGAATGCTGCCTCTCTCCAACTGCGGCTTCGGCGCCGACAGAATACGGTTGGCCGAACATTCCATGGACCAGAAATTCAAAAGCATGGCCATGGCCATGGCCATGCATGCTCCAGGCCCCGCAAGGAGATCTTCGCCGGTCGCTGGATGCCGGGCCCGGGGCTCTGCCGGTGGGCACTGAGTCCACTGACCGGGCCGGATCACAGGCACTGGCACGCCCCGCCATAACAGTGGGATGTAGATACGGTTTGTCATAGTATGGGGAACTGATAATCTGGAGTACAACGATAGCTGCGATATGATATCTGATAGCATCTGGAGGTTTGATCATGGTATGTAGTCTCATCCCCACAGCCCGGACGTAGGGTAGTCTTGATTAAGTCCCAGAGCCTTCATCTACGATGCCGGTTCGGCTGCAATAGACCGGCTATGTATTTCAAGCGGTGCGTTATTAGAAGTACATAAAGGGCAGTATCTTAAAAAGCTATTGATATTTGTTCATTCAAGATTTATCGTGGGATTCATATATAGATGTCGTATATAGTCGGTCTATTCTATCTAGAAAATCCACCACCACACCCGCTCCAGCCAGTTCCGGGGCTGGCGGTCCAGGTCATTCTCACACAGTCGGTCGATCTCATCCTTGCCCGAGAAGAGGTCGACTTCCGACACCTTGGTCATCCACGGGGTCCGATACCAGATCTTGTGCCCGGCGTAGAGTGCAAGGAAGATTGCAAAGACAATGTAGGAGACTAAGAAGTCCGACGCGGTAAATCGGCCGGGGAAGAACACCGCGTAGCCGTTCGTCAATGTCAAAATCGAGATCACAAACATCACGTAGTATGTGCCATAGGGCTGCAGGGGGGTCTTGAAGGGTAGCATGTCCAGCATGCCGTGGAACTTGAGAGCTTTGCGGAAGCGCTGGTTCGGTTAGCATTGCACAATAGAGAATAGAGAAGAGAGGAGCATACCAGATACGCTATTCCGATAAGGATCCAGTTGATGAAGCCACCAACTGTGGTGATGTTGGTGAACCAGTAGAACACCGTCTGCCCAGAGCTCGACAGGTTGAGGAAAGCCAGCAGTCCGATCAGCCACGTCGCGATGACGGCCACATATGGAACGCCGTTTCTGTTGGTGCGCATGAAGATCTTCGGGGCCTGGCCTTCTCCAGCGAGCGAGTACAGGGTTCTCGATCCGGCATAACACCACGCGTTGCCAGACGACCAAGCAGAGATCAGAATGGCAGCATTGACGACGTGGTTCAATCCCCCGATGCCAGCGTTTTGAATGGCAACGACGAACGGACTCGAGCCAGCTCCTGAGCCGCCGCTGGCAACTCCAGCTTCCATGGTAGGGTCGTTGTAGGCCACAGTAACGCCAATAACCAGACTGCCCAGGATGTAGAAGGTGAAGACACGGTAGATGAATCGCTTGGTGGCTTTGGGAATGTTCCGACGGGGCGCCTCTACCTCTCCCGCGGCAGTCGTGATCAACTCGGGCGAAAAGATGAAAGAGAACCCGGACTTGATCAGAGCAGTCCAGAAGCCCAAGAACTTTCCAGTGTTTCCGTCGACCAGGTAGGGATTGAATGCACCCGGGTCCTGCCAGTAGCGGAACCCTAGGCGGTCATGGCTCGGGCCTCCTCCAAAGAACAGAACGACGCCTAGGATGATCAAGCCGATGATGGCCAGGATCTTGAGACCTGCAAACCAGAACTCAGACTCTCCGTACCACTCGACGGCGATGACGTTGAGCAGTAGAATAACTAGGATTGTTAGCAGACTAAATTGATTGGGACAATATACACATACCAACGAGAACAATGGCAATCCACAACCCTACACTGACGGGAGGATTCCAGTACTCGATGATCATTCCGGAAGCAGTTACCTTACTAGTCAGTAACTCTCAATACTTAAGAGGGGCATACTCACTTCCGAGGCCAAAAGCATAGCAAAAGAATACCAGTAGTTGTAGCCCGCAGCAAACCCAATGCTTGGTTCAGTGAAGCGCCCGATCAGGTACGGCACCGAGACACCGCGAATGGGCAGGTAGGTCGTCATCTCGCCCAGGACGTTCATGACAAACCAGACGATGGAAGCCATGACAATATAACTCATCAACAGAGGGGCAGGGCCGGTCTGCGTCAACACCGTCGATGTACCGACGAAGAGACCGGTTCCAATGCAACCTCCGATGGCGAGCAGTTGCAGCTGTCGCGAGGACAGACCGCGTTTCGTCGCTGTGTGTTCCTCCACCTCTCCTTCCATCGTCTTGGGCTCATAGTCGTACTGGACGGACGGGCTGCGACCCTCCTCCATGCTCTTGACCGAGGGCGAACTCATCTTGATACCTAGGTTGCAAACACGTAGGCAAAAGAGAGACCAGGCAGGGTGTTATAAAAATGATCTGGCGCGGGAAGACCCCAGATTGCTGAGTCAAGGGCTTATCATTTCCAGCACGAGATAAATTTTACTCATGGAAAGGTTTGTGGGAGATAAACCCTATTGGCTCCGGGCTGGTGCCAGGGGAAGCTGTGGGGTGCCCAGCCTGCCCAATTCGGTGAGTAGATTGAGAGCCTGGTCCAGTATATGCCTGATAGGAGTAACTTTGGCGGGAAGCGTGAGATAATGCTGACGCTGGCTGTGCAGGAAGGGTTGTAGTCCCGAGAGATACGGGTTTCAGCGTTGATCCTGCGTCATTAAACCATGCTGCCTCCGATGTGATAGAGAGGACATGGTGGCAACGGTACCCCGGGCTCGCTTGCAATCAGGTTCTCCAGACTCCAGGATTCGGAGATTGACTCTGGGGAACTTCTCCGCACAGAAACCCGCAGTCAATTTGCATCTGGGCTCTGGAGACCGGATCAGATGCTTTGACTTTGCACATGTTCCATGAAGCTGTTTCAGTGACTAATGGGATCCTCCGTGAGCCACTGCTGAAGCTGGTGTTTGTGCATGGCTTGGCGTGGAATTCCCTGCCGCTAGCCCAAAGCTTGGTCCACCGGCTGAAGACCGCTAACTGCTCTGATTGGATGTTGGCGGCCACCAGTCTCAACCACGTGAGACTAGTCCTTCCTCAGACTAGCGCGTCTGCCTCAAAGCTCAGGCTGAATGACGTGCGATCGGGCTATCTCCGTCGGATGAAGTGTCGGACGCCCGGAGGGCCGGCGCCCGGGACGCGCCTATCCCGATTAGGACTAGCGCAGCATGTGACAGTTAAGGTTTTCTTATAACTTACCGCTTGCTATATATAAATAATTTAGAGGTTTACTATAAGTAATATTATTAGCTAGTTATTAGGTTATAAGCCCTTAAACTTTTTTAACTACTTTAAAATACTATTTAAAACTTTTTTAAGCGCCTTTATAAGCTTTAAAGCTTGTAATAAGCACTATTATATACTTTTTTTACCTTTTTAAAGCATAATTTTTAATACCTACTATTTATAAATTAATAAAACTGCAACTTTTTAATTAATTAAAACTTAATATTTAATATAGCTAAGCCTTAATAAGTTATTTTTAATATAAGGACCCCTAATCCCGCTGCAGGGACGCCTTAGTAAGTAACTTAGTTAATAAACCCTTTTAATTTTTTACTTAAACAGGCATATTATAAGCACTGCCTGCTTTTAATAATAGTTTTTATTATTATATACCTGCTTGGGATTAAGCTTACAGGCTAAATTAATTATAATAAGTAATTTAATTAGGTAAAAAAATATTTACAAGCCCTATATTTTTTTTAATTAATTAATTTTTTGCTTCCCTAGCCTTTTAAAAACAGGCTATACTAAAAATACTAAAAAAATTACTTTATACTTATTATTAATTAGCTTATAGGCTAAATTAGCCATAAAATTTATGTTAAAATTATTAAATTCCCGTGTTTAATAAAGTATGCTAATAAGATATTTAATATAATTTACTAAATTATTATTAAACAAGGTGTACCTTAAATTACTAAGGTAGTACTTAGCATTATTAATATATACAGTGTGGAGGGGCAGTACTAGAGCATGGGAGCTAAAGGAGCCAAACAGTGGCGGAAACCTAGGACTAAACAGTATATAGTATAAGTAAAAATAATAATAAGAAAAAAAATATATATATTAAAGTAAATAATAAACTAAGTATAAAAGGCTGGTAGTAAGGCTATAAGTACTATAGGAATTAATATTAGGGTGTAACCCTACTATATTTTTTTAGGGGGGGGCTAAAACTTACTAGTAGGTAAAACTTTTTTTTACTTATATTTTTTATTTTTTTTTAAGGTAGTATTTTAAAGTATAATAGCTAGCTATGCTTTGCTTGGCTAGCCTTTACTAGGCCTTTTTTTTTATCTTTTTTATTTTTTTTTTTTTATTAGTATTGTGTACAGGTAATAATTAAGTAGTTTAATAAATATATTTTAAAGCTTATTAGTTTTACTAGGGCAAGAAGTATTAATAATAATTAATAAGTAGCTTAGCTTTATTTAGTACTTTTTTAATAATTATGGCCACGTGGGTGGGAATAAGGGTAAAAAGTAATATTATTTTATAATAATTATAGCTAAAGTTACTAAAATACTTTTATTTTAACTTTTAAAACCATATATATATATTTATAGTAATAAAAATAGCCTTTTTTTTTTAGGACTTAAAAAAGTTACACCTAATAAATATATTTAGGCTAAATACTAGTTTTATTTTATTAACTACCTTAGCTAAATCTTATTTATAGTATTTTACTAAGGTATTATTAATAGCTTTTAGCCCCTGGAGTTAAATGGTTAGGGCAAATAACTATAAAATTTTTAAGTAATAATTTAAAAAACTAAATAAAAAGGTAGGGCTGGGCATAAAATTATAATATATAATAGCTAATTCTTCCCAGGTGCCTTTTTCTACTATTTTAAGTATTTAATAGTTAGCTAACATAGTAATATACTAGGGTAATACTATGCGCCTTATTTTTATAGCTAGTTTAGTAAATTCATGCGGTATTAATAAGTATATAATTTATATAATAAGTTATAAGCAAGGGTTCTTTTTCTAGTTTATATAAAAGTATTTAGTATTATTTTTAGTTTATTTTTTATTTTTCACGCGATTAACTAAATTAAAAAGGTTATTAATATTATTTTATATTTTTACCCATGCTAGTTATACCTTTACTTTATTTTTTTAATACATGCCCGGTAAAACCTTAATATAATTATTATTATTTTTTATATTTAGTAATAATAATTCTTAAATAATATTTACTTCTTGTTTATCTTAAAGTGCTTGGTTAATATTAATATTTATATATTAAAAGTAGGTGTGGTCTTCTTGCTAGGCGTACTTTATATAATATAAATATAAAATTAGTTAGTACTTATAATTAAGCCTTAATATAATATACCAGGCCTAATAAAATAGGTCCTAGCGTATAAGCTACTAAATAATAATATAATAAATATTTTATAGCTAGCTATAGTTTAGCGCCCCTTAATACTTACATAAGTAGTAAAAATAAATATTTATCTTTTTTTAGGCAAGGTCTAAAAATTAAATATTTAGTTTATATTTTTTAAGCACTAGATTTTTAAGTTTTTTAGCTAAATAATTAAAAAAACTATTAATATTAATAAAACCTTAGTTATTAAATAAACCTTTATAATTTTTTTTTTATAATCCGCTGGGGAGAGTACCGCGGGTAATTTTTATAATATTAAAATATAAAAGTAATTTAAAAAGCTAAAAATACTTATAATAATATTAATAAATACCTAGCGCGTTTTCCAGGCGCGAAAATTAAACTTTTTATTAAAATTATATAAAGTAAGTCTTGCTTGCTATAATATTACCTAGGTTTAAATAATTTTTTAAAATAAATTTAATATAAGGGCGCAGCACTTTATTAAGTAAGTTAATTTTTATATTAATTTTTCCCCCTAGTTATTTTATATAAAGGTGGTATATATACTAGCACTTTTTTTTTAATACTAGTATAATTTTTTTATAAATTTATTATAAAGTATATGCTTATAGGGCGGTACTCCACTTTTTACTAGTTTTAATTATAAAATTAATAGTAATTAGTACTTGTATATAATAATAAGTATTTTTACTTTTAGTAGGCGGGGCTAATACTTTTATAAACTTAAGTAAGTATAGGTTTTTAGTAACTTTTTATACTAGGTTAGTTGCGCTATTTTATAATACCTTTTATATAATTATTTTTATTACTTAGTGGCTAGTAGCACGTGGTAATAGTTTTTTTAATTAGCTAGTTATTTTATATCTAGGTAAATATAAAATACTAGTAATAAATATTTAGTTTATACCTATTAATATATACAAGACTATAGTACTATAGGCTAACCCTTAACTAGTTATACTTATTTATTTTTAGTGGCGGGCTTTTAAGGCTAGTAAGTTAAAAAATATAATATTATTAGTATACTAAAAGTGGGTTAAAACATAACTCTTAAATTTACTAAGTATTTCCTAAAAAATAATATTATAGGTAGCGGCATGTTTTATAGGTCTAGTTTTAGCTAGTTATAAAAGGCTTAAGGCATGTAATTTAGCCTAGCTTTAAGTAATTAAGTTATAACTAAATAATAAAGCAAGGCTAAATTAAAATAATAATTAGGTTAATAACTAATTTAGGGCGCGGGAAGTTTTAATTAGGTTTAATATATAAATAAGCGCACGGGGAGTTACTAGCTAATTTTTTTTAATTTTATTATTTATAAAGTCCCAGGCATAAATAAGTTTATTATTTCCTATAATTAATCTTAACTTTTTTAAGCAGTGGCTATTATAACTAGGCTAAAAGGGCATGCTTAGGGCGTGGTTAATATTTCTAGGTATAATAACTAATATTATATATTTTTTTTATTTTTTATTACCCACACAATCCACCACGGTGTTATTAATATTATTTTAAATAGCTTGCTATTTAATATTTAAACTTAAGCTATTAAATATT
The DNA here is from genome assembly GCF_003369625.1 of Aspergillus mulundensis. Taxonomy (NCBI): domain Eukaryota; kingdom Fungi; phylum Ascomycota; class Eurotiomycetes; order Eurotiales; family Aspergillaceae; genus Aspergillus; species Aspergillus mulundensis. The sequence goes on along the minus strand of NW_020797892.1, from coordinate 1,378,185 downwards.
TTTTAAACCCTTTTAACTAATAATTATAATTACACGTGCTTAAAAATATTTATAATAATATTTATTTAATCCTTGTTATTATAATACTTAAAAATAAAAATATCCTAAATTTTTTTTACCTTAACGCGCCGCTTTTTCGCGTTTTTAATAGCTTTTTTAGCTATATTTTAAAACTTATTTTTATTAGCGGTTATAAAGTTAGTTACTTTTTATACTTTAGCCTTTAAAACATGTTTTTAAAGCTTTATAATAATATTTTTTAAATTATTTTTTATAATAAATAGCGCTATAAATAGCTTTTTTTATTATTTATACTACATATTAAATAACATGTTTTTAATAACTTAAATAGCTTTTTTTACACTAGCATAGGTTACTAGTCTAATTTTAATTAATTATTACTTTATAAGGAAAATAGCACCCATAGTTATCTAGGTTTACTCTAGGGTATTTAGTAAACACGGGGTTAAGGCATGTTATTAAGGCTAGTAAAGGCCTAATAATTAAAAAGGGTAATATTAAGTAATATTAGTTAGTAAACTTATTTATATACGCAAAAAGGTACTTTTATTATTATAATTATTATTAGGTTCCTAAATATTCTAGCTTTTAAGCACTTAGTAACTATAAGATTAATAGGTTTTAATATACTTAGTGCTAGCACCTTTACTAGGTTAAAAAACTTTTAACTTATTTTTTTTTTAGTATTTGCGTTAGGCGGCTATTACTTTCTTACTTTTTTTAAAAAGGTTAAAATTAAAAAAAAATAATAAGGCTATAATTATAATACCTGGCACCCTAGCATGGGTAGTAATAGTCTAGGTAAGTAGGTAGTTAATAAAAAAAAGCAGTATATAATAATAAAAAATAGTGGGTAAAAATAATATTATAAACTAGGGGAAACATAAGATTAAATAACAAAAGTTAAAAAAAATAAAAAATATAAAATTTTTAAAAAGTACTAAGTTATAATGGTTAAAGCAGGTCTAGGTAATAATAAATAAAATATAAAAAAACTAATCTTAATTAATAGGGGTAACATAAAAAAAATTAACTAATAAAAAATAATATAAAAAAAACTAATTAATAGCAAAACATAAAAAAAATTTACTTAGTAACTTTTTGCTTAGCAACTCCCTAACTTTTTACTTAATAATTTCTTAACTTTTTACTTAGCAACTTCTTAACTTCTTAACTCCTTACTTAATAACTTTTTAACTTATTTTAGCTAGTGGCAGTAGTATAATAATAGCTAAATTTTATTTATTTAACACCTAGCTAGCTTCTTGTTTTATTACTATATTTACCTAGTTTTTTATATTTTAGTTTTTTTTTACTTTTTATTTTTTTATTTTTAAGTTTTTACCTTATTCTCCGGGTTCCACGGTACTACTAGTAAAATTTTTATTTAAGTAAAATAACTTTAACTTATTACTATTTATTATATAGGCCATGCGTGTGCTATTAAGTTTACTTAGTTAATAAGCTTTAATATTAATATATACTTTTTTAATTTAATAAGGTTTTAGTTATTAAAACTATAATTTAGCTATTATTTTTAAATCTTATTCTTATTTACTATTTTATAAAAGCATATAATTACCTTTTTTTAGTAATATATACTTAATAACATGGTTATTATCCTAAATATTTTTATTTTTTTTTTAAATATATTCTAGTTACAAAACCGCTTTTTTTATATTTTTATTTTTTTTTTAATTTACTAGGTTTTTATTATAATTAAGTTTTTTTAAATATAAATATTTTTTTAAGGTAGGGTTGCCTATATAGGTACTTTAAGTTTAATTAAAAGAACTACTTTTTAACCTATAAGTATTTAAATAGGAGTTATCCCGGTGGTTTTATAAGTTATTAACTAAATAAATCATAGCATTAGGTAAAAGTATTAGGTTTAGCCTTTTTTAATATTATTAGTAAGTTTACTAATAACATCTTTAATAACTTAGTTTATATATTTAATAATAGTATTTACTTTTAGGTACTATGGCAAGATATTAACTTGCTTAACCTTATACTTTTATAAAAAAATATTAATAACTTTTTTTTTTATTTTTAGTTCTTTATCCAGGACTATTTAGCGGGGAACTTTAAATTTATAAATAATATATTTAAATAAGAATTTTATAATGGCAGGTGTATTTATAGTAACTAGTAATTTACCTTTAGGCTATTTTAATAATAGGTATATTTTTAGTACTACATACCTAAAATTAATATTAAAAGGCATATAAATAATATTAATATTAAACATGTTAAAAAAAAGCAGCATGGTAATAAAATAAAGTTTTTTATACTCTTGCTAGGGATCCCTAGCTTAGTAAGTAAAATATTTTTTTACTAAAGTTATTATATTTATATAGCTACCTAATTACTAATACCTAAAAAATAAGTAATTATAGGTGCCTTTGCGCCCCCTATGCCCTAATTTTTTATATATTACCTTAAAAATTATATAGTATTTCTTTATATTATTAACCACTTATTAAACTAGCTGGCCTTTAAAGCCTTTTTAAAATAAATAACCTTTATATAAAATATAAATAGTAATAGTAGCTTAAAGCTTGTAATAATTTAATTAACTTATTTTTAATAATTTTAATAGGGTTACTAGGTACCAGGTAATCTTATAATACCTTATTAAATAATAGCCTTTTAAAAATATACTTACCTTTAAGTTAGGTTTATTTTTATCCTTTTTTAGCAGTGGGTTGCGGTTTTTTAGGATTTTTATAAATTTACTAAAGGCCCTTGCCCTAGTTAATTATATTTATACCTTAATTACTCCTAGTTCTGCTTTTACCTATTTATTAATATTAATTTTAGTGTTTTTTTACGCTATATCTTTCTTTATAATAAGCCTATATAATAAAGTATTTATAATTATATTCTTACTGCCCGGTACATGCTTTATAATAAAGTTAAATATTTAAATTTATGCTAACTAACTTATTACTAACACGCCTGGTAAATTAAATACTAACCTATTTAACTAGCCCACCAGGGTGTTAGCATTAATTTTTAAAAAAAAATACATGCTATATAACCAGAACTTAAGCTTTTTAAAAGCTATTATAAAGCCTTAATATTCTCTTTTCCTAGTATTATATTATTTTTTTATATTACTTTATATACTAAAGTTATATCTTACTATATATTATTTTTTATTTTTTTTTTATATAATACATGCTCCCTATTTATTTAGGCTTATATTTATTACTAAAATAATTATTAGCAGGGTAATAGTATAGTTAATAAGTAGTATATATAAAAATATCGCGATAATTTTTTGTAGGTAAATAAAGGTATTTTTTTATTTTTTCCCCTATTACTAGCGGGCGTTTTTATAAAGCAGCAGGTATAGTAGTTTAGCTTTTTAGGCATAATAATTAATAATTATTTTAAACCCTGCTATTAGCCCCGCAAATTTATAAACTTACTTAATATTTTAAGGCTTAGGCTAGTAAAAAACCTTAGCTACCTTTATTATTTTAGGGTGCCTTTTATTATAGTTATATACTTATTTTATAATCTTAAGCCCTTTTATATAAAATTATAACTTTTTTACTAAAATTATAGCCCTAGCAAGCTTTACTAGGTAAAGCATGTAATTTAGGTTTACTAGGTGCTTTAATATATATTATTAAATTTTTAGTAAAGCTTTTTTATTATTATACTTAATTTTAGGTCCTTTCACGCTAATATTATTTAAAAATATTCTTATTATTAGTAGTATTAATTTCTTTAAAAATTTTTTTTTAACCCTAATAAACTAGGCAACTAAGTTTGTGGCTTTTTATATAATAGTTATTTACTAAAAAAAACTTATTATAATATAAATAGTGGTTTTATCCCTATTTTTAGGGTCTAGAATAATTTAGTTATACCTAAATATTTAATTAATAAGGGATACCACGGCCATGCTAGTAAACTTATTAAAAAATTTATTAGTATTTAGCAGGAGGTTTATATCTTATATAGTAATTTTATTAAGCTTAGTAATATTAATTACTAATTAGTAGGTGCTAGGTATTTTTTTAATAATTAAAAAGTATAGGTTTTTATAAGGGCCTTAAAAGCGTTTAAATATTCTAGCCTTTAGGTATTTTTTAAGTATTTTAATTACTATTTCTTAGGCTGCTCTTGGGATCTTAATTAAGGGTATTTATTATGCTTAGTATTTTACTATTTATAATTATTATAGGGGCGCCACCTCTGGTCGCACGTGGCTAATATTTTTAGTTTTTTATTTTAGTGCTTTTTTTTTTTAATATAATATATTTAATAATATTTTTTTTTCCTGCGCTATTAACTAGTTTTTAACTTTTAACTTTATAACTTTTTTAAGTATTAGTTAGGTTTCCCGCGGGAACTAGGTAATTTATAGCTAAAAATAAAAGTTAAATTTAGTACTTGCTTTAGGCGCCTGGTAAAAAAAATAGTATTATTTAAAATAAAGTTTTTACTAATTTTTCACGCCTTTTAATATATTACCTTTTTTTATGCTATTTACTAGTCGCACTTTATTAACTTTTTTTTTAAATAAGGTTACTAACTAGGCTATATTTAAAGGCCATGCCCCGTGTATTTTTTTAGCTTTATACTTTATTTATTAAATATATCTTAGGGGCTTGCTTAGGCGTTTTAATAATTTTTAAGTAATTTTATTAGCAGGTGCTTTACATGTATTAAGTAGGTTAAGTATAAACTTAATAATTATAAATTTATGGCCCGTAATTAGCTTAATAATTTTATATTTATTTAAACGCAAAATTACCCGGTATAAAATTAACTTAATTTTTAGATTTTTAAGTAGCTAGGGGGTGTTTAAGTAACCTTTAACTTACTTAATAATTTTATATTTAACTAAACATAAAATTATCTTAACTTTTAGTTTTTTAGGCGCTTGGGTGTAGCTTAGGCGTTTAGCTACTTTATTAAAAACCTTATTTATTAATTATTTTAGGGCCCCTGGTATTATTATTCTAGCTTTTATAATAAGTAACTACCTAATATTATAATTTTTACTTAGTTTTTTAAATCCTACCTAGGTTAAATATTTCTTTTATATTTAGCTAGTAATAGCTTCCAGGGTACACGAATTTTTAAAAGTTAGTTTTAATTAGTAAAATAAATTATGTACTTTATGTTATTATTTTTTTTAGTATTTATTATAAATAAGGCTTGGTATTAAAAGGGCCTTTTTAAAATAAATTCCTTTTTTAAATTATTTAGTATAAAATAATTAATACTTTAGTATATAAAATCCCTAATAATTACTAAAAGGTTTTTTATAATACCTACACAGCTACCCTTAACTTAATTTATAACTACTATTTTTACCCGCGGCTTTAGCCTATAGGACAAGTTAATTTTTTTATATAATTATTTATTAATAATATTAAGTTCCGCGCTGGTATCTAAAAGTACCTTTATAAATTATTTTTTTACTTTAATTAAGATTTTAATACTTAGGGATATGTAAGGGTTTTTTTTACTAGGAAGGGGCTTGGACCTTAAGCCTCCTATAGTAATATTTATAAGTATTACTTATATATATTAAAAGGGCATGTTATTAATTAGCTTAGGCCCTAATACTAAGTTTATAGTAGTTATATTTTTTAGGGTTACTTGGGGGATTTAGGCAATAATATTAAAAAGGCTTAGATTTATAAAAAGCTAATAAAAAAATATAAAGTATAGGCGTTTAAATACCCTAAAAAGGTTACTAATTATAATATTAGCTATTAGTTACTAAAGTACGCGGTTAAGTATAAAGTTTATTAATATTTTTTTTTTAGCTTAGTTACTAGCTTGTTTTTAACTATAAGCTAGGATTAAATAATAGCCTAAGGCTTTTTATTTTTTTTTTTTTTTTTTATATTTTAATTTTTATAGCTTTTATTACTTTCTTTACCCGGGGCTATTTCTCCGCGTTTTTTAAAAGTTTAAACTTTTTAATTATCCTGTCCACGTGCTGGCTAAATCTTACTAATTAAATAATAAGGTACTTATTATTAGCAGCTTTATATTTTTTAACTTATTTATTAGTTATAAATAACTGTAGTTACACCTTAATTAAATTATTAAACTTATAGTTAAAGTTTTTATTATTTTTAGTGTTTTTTCCTAGGTCTTTAGCGTTTATAAGCTTAATAATTAAGGCTTTAATAATATTAATATTTACCCTTAAAAACTTTAGCTTTAACTAGTTTTTAATAGCTTTTAGTACTTGCTTTACTATTAATACTCTTAGCTAGCCTTTAATTTTAGGTTTTTTATTTCCTGCCTTGCTAACATACAGCCTATTAATATTTAGGTTTTTATAATATATTTTATTTATTATATTTATTACTTATATAATATAGGTGCTTACATGGCATTTTAAAGTCCTATAATAATAATAGTTATTATAAGGCAAAGGCGCTTAAACCAGGAGTACTAATATATTATTAGGCAGGTATTATTATTCTTAGTATTATTAAGGCAGGTACTACTAGGGCAGGTGCTACTAGAATAGGTACTACTAAAATAGGTACTACTAGGGCAGGTATTACTAAAAAACAGCTTTAATTTAAGGGGGAATATACATGGTGGTTTAGTACATAAATACTTAGGGGGGTAATGCTTACCATGTATTTAAAAAATAAGGGGGTTACTATATCTATTAGGCTATTATAGCTTTAAGGTTTAGTTATAATATTTTAATAACTTTTATAATTTTTTAAAAGTTATTTTAAGCAGGGCTAAAGTGCCTTTTTTACTAGCTTATAATTTTATTAAATAAAACTAGGGGTTTTTTAGCTACTAAAATACTAGCTATATACCTAAAAATATTTAAAATATAATTTTTTTTTTTAGCTTTTTTTTTTTAAAAACGTGATAACCTTTTTACTAATTTTAAGGTATAGTTTTTTTATTACTAGGGTATTTAGCATGTACTTTTTAATTACCTTATACTTAAGCTAGTGGTAGCTCCCTACCTTTAGCCTAGATTTTTTAAAAACTTATTAGGCTAGGTTGCTTAAAAGGCCTTAGGTTAATTAAATATATTAAGTATAATTATTTAATTTACTAATTTATATAACTTAAGCTAAAATTATATTATATTTTATAATATAATTATAAAGGTTATTAATCCACATGCATGGCTAGCTTTTAAATTTTTTAAAATACTAGTATAATTACTTAATTTAGCACTAGTTAAGGCACTAGTATTTATTTAATATAATAGTTTTTAAAACCTTTTAGTCTTATTTAGCGTACCTTTTTAGGTTTTTAATAATATTTAAAATATTATAACTATAGTAGCCCGCCACTTAGGTAACTTTTTTTAATTTATTATAAATATTTTAGTTTTTATAAGCTTACTTGTATACTTTTAAAAACTTAGTTATATTTTTATTATTAAATATAGGCACGCCTAAAGTACCAGGAATTAATATAAGGGTAATTAATAAAAAATAATACTTTTTTTTTTATACCTTTTATATTTTTAAAGGCGCTAGTATTACTACCGCGGGAGTTACTAAAAGGTATGTAAATTTTATTAATAATACTACTAGGCTTACCTTTAGCCGCGGGGAATATATTACTAAAATTTTTAATTATAGGCATAGGTATTTATTTAATATTTTTACCCTTTTTTTTACTTAAAGACTTAAATATATAAAATATCTTTACTTAATAATAAAAGTTAGCAAGCAGGCAATAGGCTTATATATATTAAAAATTTTAAATAATTTTTTAAAAAGCTAGGTTTACAAATGCTTGGTAAAAAATAAAACTTTATAATTATAAAAAAGGACTTATAAAATATTTTTATTTTATTATTAAGCACCTAGTATAATTGCCTAGGTAGGCCCTTAAAAGCTTTACTCTAAATTTACTAGCTATATTTATTTTAAATTTATTAATTTTATTATTTAATTTATTATATTTATTAAGTAATTAGCATTTCTTGGGATTACTAGGTTTATTATTTTTTTAAAAATTACTAGGGTACTTTATGCGTGGCCCACTTGCCTTACCTACTAGGTTTAATTTATACTTATTATTTAATCCTTTTTAACTCTTAGGCCTTAACAGTTCTTTACCCCTTTTTTTAATAATTTTAAGTGCTTAAGTTACTAAGGCATAGCTACTAGTATTAAAAACTCTTAATTTAAAAATTTAGCGGGCGCCCTTTTTACCTTTATAATATTAAAAAAACATGCCCTGCGTTGGTTACTAATATATAAAAGGGTAATATTAAAGTATAAAAGCTAAAAAAGCTAAATAATAGTAAAAACCTAGGACTAAATAATATATAATACAGGTAGGAATAATAATAAAAAAAAAATATATATATTAGGGTAAATAATAAACTAGGTACAGGAGGCTGGTAGCAAGGCTATAAGTACTATAGGAATTAATGTTGGGGTGCAACCCCACTACAACAGGAACTAGTTTTTTATTACTTTTAAGTTTATTATAGTATTTATAACCACGTGGGATATTGCTAAAAACCTGCATGTTATTATTAAACCTAGTATTACCATGCTATTAGTTCTTTAAAAAATTTATAATAACCTTAAAACATAGTTTATATTTTAATAATTATTCTTAATTAATAAAATCTTAAGTAACTATAGTAAAAATAACCTAAGGTAATTATATAAGGACACCATAGCTAAAGCTAAAATAATTATCCTACTTGCTGCCACGGCCCCGCCCTTAGGGAAGTAAAAAAAATAGGTTTATTATAAAAAACCCTGCACTAAAGCGCTTACTAGCCCTTTAAATAATATAAATAAAAAAAATAAGCTAATTAAATAAAGCAAGGGGATAATAAGGTTTATTTTTATAAATATTATAAATATAGCAGCCACTTTTAAAAAAATTATTATTATTTAAACCCTTAACTTTAACCTAATAGCTAGATTAAGCTTTTTAAAGTATAGGTATTATACCTAAATAAAACTAGCATAAAGCCACAGGCCACGGCTTTATATAATAATAATAAATTTAATAATTATAACTTTAAATATAATAAATTAAAGCCTAAGATTAACTTTAAATTCTTGGCTATATTTACTTTTATTATAACTGCTAAACTAATAAAGTGGCTTATAAATATAAGATTAGCCAAGTTTATTTTTTTTAAGCACTTTAACTTTAAAAACTATATAAAATATAGCCTAAACTACTTAAAATACTTATATAAAATATTTAATAAAGTAATTAAACACGCTAAAAGTCACAGGACGCTAATTATTATTATAAAGGGTGTAAATAATATATATAAAAAGATTAGGGTTTATAAATATCACGCGCCTAAAGCTTTTATTTACCTATTATTTATTAAAAGGCTAAAAAAAACGCTTAGCATATAGTATTATAAAGAAAATAATATTTTTATTAGCCTAAATAAATTTATTATAGGGCAAGCTTACACACGCCATAGTGTTTTTTTTTTAAAGTTTATATTTAAATAATGTTTTTAATTAATTATAATTAATATAAATTTATTTTACAAGTACCTTAGTTATATAAGTATTTTTAAACTTTATATTATAGCCCGGGTAAAAGGCCTTAATATAAATTTTATTAATTAATTAAACTACTTTGCTTGCCTTAAGGCTAAATTTTATAAAATATTATTCTAGCCTATCCCGCGGGAAGCGGATCCAGGAAAACTATAATATATAAATATATAACTTATTTAGCTAACTAAAATTAATGGTTTTAACTATTATTTTATAATTATTAATAACACTACTTAATTAGCCGCGGTATACTATATTAAAAAAAAAAAAGCATTTTAATAACTAATATTATACTAAAAATATTACAAGTGTCTTATAGGATAGTATATTCATGCTATTAAAATAAATAGTAGTAAAGAATTTTTTAAGTATAAGGCCTGGGCTAAGCTAAAGGGTTTAATATTTTAACCTTTTTTATTAAGGACTCTAGAGTTTAATAAGATTTTAAAATAATACACCTAGTATATTAATATAATAGCCCAAGCTATAAGAATTAATATTAGTTTACTAAAAAAAGTATGGCCTAAGATAATTAAGGCTGTTATTAAAACCTTAAATTAATTATTTATTATTAAAAATTTTTATAGCAAGTTACCCCTATAGCTATAGTATAAATATTATTAAATTAATAACTTAATACTTTATTTTAATAACTTCCGCGCTTATAGCTATAAATTATATATTTATATATTAATTAAAAATTATAAATAGTCTTACAAGCTTACTATAAGAGCTTTAATTAGCTATTTAATTAAATATAAAAAAAATAATAATAAAATCTTTTAAGTATAGGTCCCAGGGAAGCGGGTTTACTACTTAAAGCATGTTTTATTTAATAAATTAAAGTTTTATAAAAATAATTACTTACTTAATACTATATTTATAAAAAATGCCCTGCCTTAACCTAATAAATTAGTGCCAGGGGCTATTATATATAATACTAAACTTAATAATATACCTATTTTTAAGCTAATTTTAATAATTTAGGCGCCTAAAATACTAATTACTAGCTAAATTTAAACTATATCCCTAACTTTATAGCGCTAACCAACTTTAGTACCATGTGGTAATATTAAATTAAAGTTACCTGCCTTATTAATACTAAAATACTAAGTTAACTTTATCCTGGTGTTAACATAGCGCTTACATGTTAAAAATATAAAGATTTTATTAAAATAGCTAATTAATAATAAAAATAATAGTATTAGCGCGCTAAGCCCAACCTTATTAAATTATTATAATAACCTTAATCCGGCGACGCCACCTTAATCTTTAATAAAAAATATTAACATTATAATAACGCTGGCTTATATACCATTATTAATAAATTTTATTAATTAATTTTAAATATAAATTATATTATTTTTACTAGTAACCTAAGCCCCACCTGCTTCGCGCCCTTGGAAGCTTTAAAATAACCTTAACTTACTAAAATTAGTATTAAATAATATTTAAAATACATGTAAATAAATTTTTAAGGCAGACTGCTTTAAGCCACGTGTATTTAATATAAATATTAATATAGTACTAAAAGCACTAATTAATTAAGATTTAAAAATATTAAATTATAAGATACTAGGCTAATTCCCTAACTAACTAAAGGTCTTAATAATAAAGGCCACCTTATATAAGATAAATATAAATGCCAACATTCCTAATATAGTGGTTATCCTATTAACTAAACGCCTTAAACCCTATATTAACTATGGCCTACTAACTAAAGCAACCAAGCGTGCTAACACTAAAGTTATTAAAATATTTAATAAAATAATTTAATATTTACTTACTAAAAAATTCTAGATATTAGCTAAAGCTAAATTACATGTTAATAATATTAAAATACTAAAATTTTATAAAAAAGCGTGGTAATCCAAGTTTTTTAATTAATAAAAAAAAGCTATATTAGTTTATATTAGCATGGTGGTTACTATAAACACGTGAAAGCTTATTAAATAGCTAAAAAAAGCTAAAATTATTCCTAGCAAGTGGGTATTCGCGCTTAAAAGTAATAAAAATAGCTTTATTTTATTATTTAAGGTTTAAATTATCGCGTGTGGCAACCACTAAGTTACTAAATTAAACTATAATAAAAGCTTTTATCTAGTTATAGTTAATATAGTAATTAAATATATATTAATAATTATAGCTATCTAGAGGCTTAGCTAGCGTTAATTTAATATTATTAATACCTATCTTAATATAAGAATAGCTAATTAAAAGGTTTATATATAATAGCCACGCGGCCACGGGATTAGTAATAACCTTATATATAAGGTATAAAAAGCCTTATTTAGCTTTTATAACTTTATATACTTATAAAACTAGGAATTTAATTAATTACTACACGCCAAGGGCTTTAAGCCGCTTATTAAAAAACCTTATATATATATTTAAAAGTTACCCTACGCGTTAATTATTACCTATATAAATAATAATATAATTACTAGTAAAATAAAGGCTAATATAAACACTATTATTAGCCTTTTATAAAAGATTTATAAACTTAAAGTTAGTAATAAGTTAACTAAATTTCTTAAATTAATAGTATCCCGCGATTATAAGAATAGGATAATCTGCCTTTTTTAAGTTATATATATAAAATAAATAGCTTAGTATTTTAGCCTTACCAAGGCTAGGCTAGTAAAAATATTAATAATAAAGGGGTATATTAAAATTATATAAAAAGTTAATTAATTAAATATTATAAATTTTAATATACCTTTAGTTTTTAATACTTTTAGTGCTCACGCCTTTACTTAATTAGTTAAATTTTTTAGCTAGCTTAGGAAGACTTGTGTTAACCTTATATACCTAGTTTAATTTTTATAATATTAATAAAAATTTTTAATTACTAATAACATGGTAGCTACTAAGCATGTAATTTATTATATTATAGCTAATTAAAGTAATTTAGTACTTGCTAAGACTTATATAAAAAAGATAATTATTTATTTTAATATATTTTATTAAGATTATTTTAATAAAAAGTTAACCAAGGGCTTTATTATATACCTTTATAAGTTTTTTATTATATAAAGTTTAAAGAAATAAGTGGTTATAGCGCCTTTATTTATTATAATAAAATTCTTAGTATTTAACAAGGCTATTAAAATAGCCTTATTTATAAAAAAGCTTATTAAGGTGCTTAAAGTATAAAATAGCAAGCTAATTATAATATACTTTAATAATACTAGCGCTATTATTAATACCACTAGTTAAAAAATTTTAGTTATTACACACTAGTTAGCTAATAAATACTTTTTTATATAAAATATTTATAAATAATACCTTATAAAGTTTTACCATGTACCAGGAAAAAAAAACCCTATAAATAAAATAACTAAACTACTAAAAATAACTAAGTTTACTGCCTTTTAAAACATAACAAGCCTTAAAAAAGCCCTTTAATTAATAAATTAAAAATATAAAAATTTTATTATTTTTATTTTTAGTAATATTTTTTATTTAAAATATATATATAGCTTTATAGTGTGGCCATGCACTACTTAGTTAAAAAATATATTAAATACCTAAAGGGCTGGCGCCTAAAACACGCCTATTTTAATTAAAACTAGCACAGCATATAATAGTTAAGGTTTTCTTATAACTTACCGCTTGCTACACATAGACAATTTAGAGGTTTACTATAAGCAACGCTATTGGCTAGTCATTATGAAGCCAAGGGGCACCAAGCGCAGCCGTTCGCATCTGGAAGGCAATGCCGATGACAAGAATATCCACCGAGCAAGATTATCAGCGAGCCAAGATAGCAGATAAGAAAGTCAGATCTGTGTTTGTCTGGTGATCAGTGCCAACCGGGCCGGTCATGAGCTCCTGGCGGGTGGGGAGTCTGCCACCGGCCCGTGAACCGGTGCTGCATCTGAGATCCACGATCACCACTGCCGGTGTGCATAACTATTAACTGCATTATTACTTACTTTGCATGAGCAGAGGGCCATCTTGCGGCTCCGATAGGTGGTGTTGGTGAGATAGACTTGTCTGTGCTCTTGCCTAGAGCAGAGATAAGCTATAGGAAGATGGGAAGATGGAGTGTTACGATACAGAGGTTCATCTGCTTCCATCAGGTAAGACGAGCATGTCGTACAAATCCTCGCCACAGGACGGTAGAGTCCCTTACTCATAGAAATCGACGCCTCTGTCGGTATCTTACCGGAAACCGCGACCCTCTTTCCCCATCATCTGCAATCAGCAGATCTCTGTATCGCGATGGCAAGGAGATCCTGTGCAACCTTGCCGGTTGGGAGCGGCCTCTACCGGCTACCGTCCCTGTCATTCACTGTATACTTTCTTGGAGCTACATAACACCTAGGTAATCTACGCCGCCACCAACAAATCCATTGTATCTTTAGCCAAACCTCACTCAACTTCGCATTTGCCTTCTACTGCTGGACATCACTCTCTCTATACAGCTCCTACCACGATGAAGGCTGCAACCCCTCGCCCTTCAGTGCGAGCACTCTCTGGCAAGCGATCTTCCTATGGCGCCGCCAGATTCGTCAGCCGCACGAGCAACGCCAGATCCTCCATAACTGCCGACACCAACAGCCTGCTGCATCAGTCTCCTTCGCCTAAGAAGCCGCTGACTGCCTCGCCTCTCGCCAAACTACCTCTCTCCTCTGTCCTGCGCTCGCTGCTCATCCTCTCCGTCTCCTCATCTTCTATCCTTCTCAAGCCATGCATCTACACACTCTCCGTTCTCGCGCACCCAAAGACGGCTCTTTTGGACGTCGCAAAGAACCCTCTCTTGAACCTGCTTGTCAAGCACACCCTCTACAAGCAGTTCAACGCGGGCGAGAACAAGCTCGAAGTCCAGCGCTCCATCAACGCAATCAAGGAGCTGGGATACCGCGGGGTGCTGTTGGGTTACGCCCGTGAGGTCCTTGTCGGCGAGTCCAACGCAGACCCCCGGGATGAAAAGGCCAGCCGACAGGAGATTCAGACATGGCTTGACGGTACCCTCCAGACGGTCGACATGGCCCAGGAAGGCGACTTTGTGGCCCTGAAGTGAGTTCCTCCCTTCGTTTGTTGAAGCGTCGCTAACGAGCTAGATTCACCGGCATGGGTGTCCAAGCGCTCGAATACCTCCAGAACCAGGCTATGCCCTCGCCATTCATGGACGAAGCAATCAAACAGATCTGCGACCTCGCCATCTCCCGAAACGTGCGCCTGTTGGTCGACGCTGAAGAACAGGCCGTGCAGCCAGGAATCGAAGAGTGGGCGACCAAGTACCAGAAGTACTGCAACTCTCGCACCCCCGGCCGCGCCATCTTCTACAACACCTACCAAGCATACCTCTGCTCCACGCCCGCCACACTCGCTAAGCACCTCGAGATCTCTCGCAAGGAAGGATACACTCTGGGCGTCAAGCTCGTCCGCGGAGCCTACCTGAAGACAGAACCCCGCCACCTGATCTGGGCCGAAAAGGAACAAACGGATGAGTGCTATGACGGCGTCGTCGAGGCCCTCCTTACCCGCAAGTACAACCACATGCTCACATCCGCGTCCGCTGAACACTCCGCCGACCTTCCACCCGTCAACGTCATCGTGGCCACGCACAACCGCGAGTCCGTCCGCAAGGCCCACGCTCTCCGTCTCGAGCAGGCCAAGCGGGGCGAGACCTCCGATGTCGAGCTCAGCTACGCCCAACTCCAGGGAATGGCCGACGAGATCAGCTGCGAGCTCCTGCAGGGTTTCCAGGCCGCCGAGTCCGAGAAGAAAGTCTCCGAGTCACCTAACGTCTACAAGCTGCTCACCTGGGGCTCCGTCAAAGAGTGCATGGGCTTCCTGCTTCGTCGGGCAGTTGAGAACACCGAGGCTGTTGGCCGCACGAAGCAGTCGCAGGAGGCTATGTTCAGCGAGCTCAAGCGCCGCGCCCGTGTCGCTTTTGGTCGCAAGAACTAAAACTGCTTTGGCTTTCTTTCCTTTTTTCTTTTGTCCTGTTCTGGGTAGATATCCGTCTAGCGTGCGTCCTTGGCTTTGGTGATAGTCCACTTTATGAGCGGAATGCATATAGATAGCGTATTCCAGTTATGATAATGACACAAGCATTTTTATTACCTTTCTCTCCTTCACGATCATCGTACTCCAAGTCTCCAGCTCAACGTGGAGTACCTCCGTACCTTAGCACCTATCCTATCGGTCTCCCGCCGACGCGGATCCCGTTCCGACATCGCTGCTCTCCAACTCCAACTTTATCTCAACGCCATTTAAGATCTACCTGGACCGTTACCATGCTTCCAACCCATCCATCCCTCTTGACTATTCCCAATCCAAACAATGTATCTCCTCCCCGAACCCGCCGTCGCAACCCTCCTCCGCGGCCTCACCCGCCCCCAATGCCTCTCATTCCTACACACCCTAGACAAAGCCCTGGTTACCGTCTCTGCACAACACTCATCCCCAAAAGAAGACCACCTAGTCCACCAGCCCCTCCGCACAGCAATCACCACAAAAGAAAACAACCTCTCGCTCTTCATGCCCGTCTCCAACACATCCAGCACGGGGATTAAGATCGTGACGGCCTCGCAGTCGCACGGGATCATCGGGGTCATTAATATCTTTTCACCCAAGGGCGAGTTACTCGGTCTGCTGAGTGCGGCGGAGATCACGGCGTTTCGGACTGCGTTGACGGTTATGTCGTTGTTTGTGCGGGTTACTGGGTCTGGAGCTGGAGCTGGAGCTGGGATTATGAGGGAGAGAATCGTTATCCTAGGCTCGGGGCGTCAGGCAGAGTGGCATGCACGCCTGGCGCTGCTGCTGTGTCCAGGTCAGATCAAGCGCGTGGCGTTCGTGAACCGGGGGCGGAAGAGGCTTGAGGAGTTGGAGAGGGATGTTATTCGCGATTTGAAGAGCACGTATCCGCGTGTGGAGTTTACGATGCTGGCAAGGGAGGGGAATGAGACGTATGACGAGCGACTTGAGGATGAATTGGCGAAGGCCGATGTCATCTTCAGCTGCACGCCCTCTACGGAACCGAACTTTCCTTACTCTTATCTGTCTAAGGTGGAGAGTGGGACTTCGAACCCCTGGTTCATCTCCCTGATCGGCTCGTATAGGCCTCATATGCGAGAGATTGATACCGAGACGTTGCTTTCTGGTGGCGGGACGGTTTTTGTTGACTCGAGGGAGGCTTGTCTTGAGGAGTCGGGGGAGCTGATCAATGCCGGTATGAAGGGGGGGCAGCTTGTTGAGCTCGGCGAGCTGTATCAAAGTCACGGCCTTGAGGACGGTAAGGAGCCTGAGCCGGTTAGGGTTCAGGAGGGCCGGAATGTGGTGATGAAGTGTGTTGGCATGGGGATTATGGATCTGGTGACGGGGCGGAAGTTGTTGGATTTAGGGAGGGAGAGGGGGGTGGGCGTTGAAGTTGATGGATTCTAGGCCCATGAAGCTCTACCTGGTCACGTACATATGGATAGACAGTCTGAAGACGTTTCCATCTTTAGTCCTCAACACCGGGACTGGACTCTATTGCAAATCCTCCCTCTCCCTCATCTCCCTCACAAGCTCCACAAACTCCTCATCCCCCTTCTCCGCGCGCTCCTCAAACCTCGCCATATTCTCCTTCAACCAAGAGACATCCTTCCCAGCCTCCGGCAGCACAAACCCGCTCTCCAACCCTGACGTAATCGCACCCAGCACAAGGACCCTCGTCAATCTCTCCTCAGGCCCAGTGCCTACAATCTCATCCCAAGCAGCCTGGATCTTCAATGCCATATCGTCAAAGTCTGCCTTGGAGCGGCTTCCTCCGGACCGGACGTATGCGAGGACGCGGTTCATGGATGTGCACTATCCTTGTTAACCGAGCATTTGCTTGACTGTAGGAGTAGATGCACTCACTTCCTTCCCGCCAACGTAGTTGACATGATCTCCCGAGTCTGTAAAACGTACATTGACGAAGAGACTGGGTGTTGCGAACTTGCGGGTGTGGATGGTTGTTATGGCGAGGGCGAGGGCGTTGCGTTGGGGTCTAATTAGGGGGGTGGAGTGCTCGATTTGGTAGAAGGGCATGTTGATGAGATTTACTTTGGTAACTGTTTGTATAGGTATGTGAGTGTAGAAGGCTCGGGTTCCTGGTGAGGAGATCTTTCTGTGGTTTACTTATAGTTCGGGTCGGCATTTCCCCGCATGTTGCTGTGACGTGGGGTCGGTCATTCAGCCGGATCACTAATATTAAATACCTAGAGATATAGATGTGATACCGGCCGAGACTGTTGACCGAGACAGCTACTTCTTGCTATATTGAGTCGTATGCTCTGTTGGGACTCAACTTAGTTGACCGAGAGTAGGCATACCCGTCCGTGTCCGAAATATATATTTTGCTCCGGCATTCATAGTGACGACCGGGAGTTCTGATACACGAATTCGAACCAGACGAAAACAGCGGTTTTCGATAACCATGAGCATTAGTACCTAAGAAACACCATCTACAGGTGAAATAAGGACGGCGGACACACTCTCGTCATATGTACAGGCACAAATGCGGACTTCGTATAACAGGGAAGACAACCTATCACACGAAACCAAGACAAACTAGCGCTATAACAGCCATGACAACTATAAAAGAACCTTAGAGGCTGCAAGGCACGCGATATAGTCTTAATTTTAACTTTCAGGTCTACTCCGTAGAAAACGCCCATCGAGATCGCTGGTTCGTTCTGAGGGAACCGGCCGGCCGCTTATCAGTTGGGAACGTGAGACTGGGATTCGGATAAAAAATCCCTAGCCTCATCTTCTCTCCTTCACTCCTCACGCTGAATACTACCTTCTCTCGCACCGGGGTTCTATCTACCCTACAATGCTCCTAATAATCCACCCCCCTTGATCCCGACTGCCTGCCATGGACGAGGCCCCAACACCCGCGCCGGGCACCCAGAAACGACCCCGCGTTTCGGAGGAGAACCGCAAGAGAGCGGTGCGCGCGTGAGTGCCACACACTCCGAAATACCCCAGTCTTGCATCAATAACTTTGGAGGCTATCGACTGACGTACCCGGTAGCTGCGACGGCTGCCGTCGCGTCAAGGAGAAATGCGAAGGGGGCGTCCCCTGCCGCCGATGCCTGCGATATCGCCGCCAATGCGTCTTCACGCACCCCGACCAAGCGGAGAGGCTTGCGCGCTCGTCGTCGATTTCGTGAGTTGGCTGATATCGCCCAACCATAAGATCTGGGAATAGATGCTTACGGAGTCCTCTTGATTATAGGCTCCTCGAACGAACCGCCGCACGCAGCCGCCATGAGATGCTCGAGGCAGAGAGGATCCGGTGCATGGAACGGATATTACAGCATTATGTACCGAATATATCGTTCGATGTCCAGTCGCTTCGGAAGACGGCGGAGGAGCTGAAGAGTAAACACCGGGGTTCGGAATCCGAGGGAGGAGGGCCGTCGGTTGTTCTGGATAATGAGGACTTGGAGGATCTGGCGATTGAGGATGAGGACTTTACGATCAAGGCGCTGCCGGATAATACGACGCGTATGTTGCTTTTCGGCTGCCGGTCTTGGGTTGCGTTGAGGCTTGTGTGGTTGCTTCGCTTCGGCTGGTAAACTAACCGCTCGACAGAATACTCCGGCGAGTTTTCGTATCTGAACTTTTCGATGAAAATCAAGAAAAAGATTGATGAGTGGATGAAGGCTGAAACCCCGGAGGTAGGTTGTCTCGCCTCGTCCCTGTCCGCTGTGCTGATTTGAATCCAGGCTTCCACCGAAGCAGAGCCATTCGAGGAGCGATGGCGCGCAACGCAATTACAGTCTGGTGCTGTGGTGTCAGCTTCAGTTACAAGCCTGCCACCCCGGTTTGTGGCAGACTTCTTGGTTCAGATGTTCTTCAAGTACGCCCAAACGAATAACTTCTACGTCGAAGAGGACTGGCTCAAAGACAAACTCAACACCTGCTACGTCAATCCCGGGAGCCTCGGAAGCAACGACGCTGGTGCGGTATGCTCTATCTTGATGGTCCTCGCGATTGGAACGCAATTTGCGCATATGGAGTCCTCGGTTCCTGTCAACCGCCTGTCGTCCAACCAGACCGATCCAGATGACCATTTTTCAGAGGACGAGGTCGGCTTGACCTTCTATCAGTTCGCCTCCAAGTTACTTCCAGATATCATTGCTTCAGCGTCTATTCGGAGTGTCCAGGCATGTCTGCTAATCGGGACATACCTCCTGCCATTGGATACCTCCGGTCTTTGCTACACCTATTTTGGCCTTGCCTTGAAGATGGCTATTCAAAACGGCATGCATAGAAAGTACAGCGGCGAAGGGTTGCCGCCTCATGTGATTGAGATTCGAAACAGGTTGTTCTGGACGGCTTATACCATTGAGAAGTGAGTCTTGCATGTACCGTGTGTTTTGCTCGTACTAACAATTGCCCTAGACGAGTCAGCATTCTCCATGGAAGACCGGTCTCCTTATCAGATACAGACGTGGACGCTGCTTTCCCTGTCGATTTTCCTGGCCTTATGCCACAAGGCCAGGTTTCCAACCATACCAACATGGTAACTCTGATCACATTAACCCTCAAACTCGGAGAGGTTTCAAACGAGATGTAAGTGCCTCTACACTCTCTTATGATCCTGCTAACAAATCAGATGCGCCCTCCGAAAATCCCCCAAAGACAAACAACAAGACTGCCTTGAAAGGCTCCTCAACCTCCGTAAACACCTCGTCGACTGGTGGAACACTCTCCCCGAAGAAACCGACTGTCGAGACCTAAACCCAACCGGCCCGCTCTTCAGAGCAAACCTCCATCTCAAGCTAGACTACTGCCTCACGCGGATCTTCCTCGGCCGTCCATTCCTCTTCAGCAGCATGAGAGGCTTCTCCGCCGCGTTCCAAATCTCACCAATAAAGATGCCGATGTCCTCTGGTGTCTCGAAGAACCGCTCCACGCTCGTCACAGACTGCGTCGAAGCTGCCCTCGAAATCATCGACCTTTGCCGGCTGCTCCGAGACGAAACAGGCCTTGCCCGTGCGTCTTTTACAGAATTTAGTTCATGCCGCGCCGCGCTCCTGGTTATCCTCGCGCAGAGCTTGACGAAGCGGACGGAACGACTCCGCGAAGCACTTCAGAAGGGTATGGCGCTGATCAAAATCATGTCTATGGGCGTTGGCTCGGCCAGATCTGCTGTTAGTGTCATCGAGGCCCTTGAGAGGGCTATATCCCGACTTGAAGAGTACAGTGCTTCTCAAGGTACCGGTCAGTCTGGCAGTCACGAATCCGCCTACGACCGCTTCAAAAACTGGGAGATGCTTTGGAAGACCGGACCTGTCTCGCCAGATACTCAGACGACCACACTCACCAACACGCAGGCGAACCCCTTCCGAGGCCAAGGACAGGCGCCAGAACACTACCCGTCCGATGGCAATGGAGTCCCCACACACTCGTCGAGCCTTGCACCAGCAAGTCTCCTTACCAGTCAGACCCCTAATATACCGAACGCAACAGTACCGCATCACGATATTACCTCGCCGTCAGACTTTTTGACGCCCCATGCATTCTCCGCAATGCCGCATATTGGCCTCGATCATTTTGTCTCGAATCTACCGCAGGAGCTCGGCGAGTTCACGGCTATCCCGTGCTTTGAGACGGAGACACATACAGGGACCGGGACTGGGGCAGGAACGGGCACCGGGATCCCCGGGGATCTGGATTTGAAGGAGGGGTGGATGACGTTTTGAGCGATGAACGCGCGGACTTGGTTTTGATATTGGGACCTGTTTAGAATGTTCTGTTCACTTGCATGCATACGCTAGCCACTGCTCGATACCTAGTGTTTTCCTAGCGCTCTTGTTTACATTTACTTCAGGTTTTGAATGATGGTCACATCGGATCTCATAATTATTATATCTATGAATGTGTCTACTAATCGAACACAACCTTCTTCCCCGAGAACGCCGCAGTAGCCTTCTGCTCCTTCGCCTTCCTAGCAGCCTCCCAAGAAGGATGCAGCGGCTTATCATCCTGCGGCTTCTTAGGCTTCGCACTCTCCTTACCACCCGCAGTCCCAAACCTATCCTTCCCACTCATAGCCATAGCATTCGAGCCAGTACCCCACTTCCTCCTCCCACTATCCCTATCGCCCGTCGCCCCCTTCCGCAAATCCCACCCGCTATCTCTACCCTTGCCATTCTTGCCCTTACCCTTCTGCGTCTCCTGCTTGACGTGGTTCGCGCCCGCACCGTACTTCTTCTCCCATAGCGCGCGGCGCGCCTGCTGGCCCATGCGGTTCTTGCGCTTCGGCGCTTCCTCGAGATCCTCGGCTTCGGACTCCGAGCCGGACCAGTACCCGCCCATCATTAGCGAGGGGAGGAAGGTTGTGCTTGTGGCGGGGGTTTTGGAGGAGGGGGTTGATTTGGCTTTTTTGGGTGGCGGGGAGGGGGAGCGTGATGGGGAGAGGGATATGGACATTGAGGAGCGGCGGGGGAGTTTTGCTAAGTCGTCGTCTGAGAGGTCATCGTCGTCGTCATTGTCGTTTTCTGAGTCGGAGGCTAGTCGGCCGTCGAAGTGGGAGTAGTCTTCATCTTCCTCTCCGCTCTCTGCGTCCTCCATGTCCACGTCCACGTCTGATTGTCCTCGCGCAACCGGTACGCCGCCTTCAGAGCCAGAATCGGACTCATCGCCAGATATGTCGTCGACGCTCTGGATCTCGGGCTTCCCGCTCGTCTTTCCCTTCCCAGAACCACCCCCTTCTTTCTTCCCCTTGTCCCCTTTCTTGCCTTTGGGCGCCGCGGCGCCCTCGAGCCCAAACAATCCCCTCAACCCCTCCATAATCCCCGGGAGAACATTCTGCACCGGATTCGACTTGAACAATCTCGCCGTAACATTTGCTTCCTCTGTACTCTTCCGCCCCTCAAGTTTGATCTTCTTCTCCTTGGACTGTTTGAATCTGTAGAAAACAGGCGACTCGGCAATCCGTTTCGTCTTCGCAAGCTGCTTGAAGAGGTATTTTTCCGCCGTATTCACGGGGTCAAGCGTCTACCCATTCCACCCAAATTAGAGCCTGTTTCATACTAACTAAGCCGAACGGATGCGCGGAGGCGGCTTACCTTCAACACCTGAATCTCCCCCTCGATCCGTCTCGCCGTCTCCTCGGGACTAACGTTGCCCTTGCCCTTCGCCTTCCCCTTCGCATGCGCAATCGCATTCTCCGCGTCCGGCCCGCCCTTGGCTGTCTTCTGTCGTCGTCCTAGTTTCTGTCTCTCGAAGCCCCGAGCTGCCTTGAGGGCGCGCGATAGCGACGTGACCCCGAACTCGAATTTCTGCTTTAGTCGCGTGGTTTGGAGTTTCAGGTGCTGGTATTCTTGCTCGGTGAGTTTCGGCTTCTGGGGATGCGCGGGGGCGTCGCCGGTGGTGACCTCGGAGAGCTTGCGTTTTGGCATTTTGTTGTGTGTATCTTTTCTCTTCTTGGGGATCTGGTCTTGGGATGGGGAGTGTTTGTTGGTGGTGGAAAGTTTGCGGAGTTAAGGTAAGTTTTTTGGTTTTCCGCGCGCCAAGAGAATTTGACGTTGACGAATCGGGTTGAGGTTGAATCGGGTTACGCAGTATAAGCTATGGCCTACTCCGTACTCTATAGATAATATGGTAAAAGATCGAGCAAGCAAGATGTACGGTTCAAACGATAAAGAGATGCATCGAAAACACCGAAACTTCCATCTAACGTAGACCCGGTGGTATGTACATACAAAACTAGGAAAGCAACGAAATACGCGTACATAAGGTTTCTATTTCTTTTCCTCCTCCTTTGGCGGCTCGGGCTTAGGAGTAGCGAGTTTGAACTGGACCTATAGTTAGCATTACTCTTGAAAATACGCAAATGGCACGTACCGTCTCAGGTCTCCTATCCCGACCAGCGCCAACAGGCTCCCAGGCGGCAGTACCTCCCTCGAAGTTTCGGAAGGCCTGCGCAAGTTCAAGAGGCTCGATGACAATGCGCTTCTTCTCCTCATCGTATCGGAGCTCGGTGTATCCGGTCAAGGGAAAGTCCTTGCGGAGAGGGTGACCGTCGAATCCGTAGTCGGTCATGATACGGCGCAGGTCGGGGTGTCCAGTGAAGAAAACACCGAACATGTCGTAGACCTCACGCTCGTACCACAGAGCTCCTTCATACAAACCAGTGACACTGGGCACCGGGCTGGCCTCATCGGCGTAGGTCTTGACACGGATGCGGGAGTTGTATCGGACACTGAGAAGGTTGTAGACGACCTCGAAGCGCTGGTCCTTAGTAGGGTAGTCGACAGCGGTGATGTCGGAGATCGTCGTGAATTCGGCCGATGTGTGGTATTTGAGGAAGGTAAACGTGGGGATGACGCCAGAGGGAGGGACGTAGATACACAGCTCGTCCTTCCATACGGTGAACTGCTGAACGTGTTTGGGCAGACAGGCCATGATGTACTGGCCATACTGGTGCAGGCTATCGGCCTTGTCCTGGTACTTGTCGGCAGGGTTGACGACGGGCGCGCGGAGAGGGCCGGGAGCTGGAACAGTCAGTCAATCAAGCACAGGAGCTATTGTAGCGCACTTTAAAAATCAATTGACGTACGGGGGCGCTCGGCGTGGCGCATGTTGGGGGTATCGGTGCCAGCTGTGGTCGCTTTGGCTACCTGCTGCAGAGGGGTCGACGAGAAAGCACGGCAATTGCGGGACGACCGGGCAACCGACGCCAGGGAGCGGCCAGAGCCCAGCCGCATGACGGAGCGAGAAGCGGCCATGGTTATTGCAGCAATCGCAGCACAGGTGGTGAGGCAATTGGAGGGCTGTTCGAGAGGCGGGAAGATAGACGTCGGCCTCGTCCACAGGAGCTTTTGCGGGAGCGCACGTGATGGTGCCGGATCCACGTGACAAATGCAAATCATGCAAACGCAAACCAACACATCAAAGCTTCAACTTTGATTCTGTCTCTTCGCCTCCACGCATTTCTCCGTCAGTGCTTGTGTCCCTCGTCCTCTACGCCGATCTCCATAATCCTCCATCTCCTCCTCCAGGCTTATCTCCTCCACATTGTTCTCTATTACGACCTTTCACTCGCCCTTTACATTGACTGTCTCTCTGCCCCTTCCGCTGGCTTGGTAGATGGGCTTTCGTGTTTAACCTTACCTACGACTCCCTTGTCCATATCCCGGGCGTTGCCTTCTCACAAATATTCGCATAATGTCAAGTCGCCAACTGATTGACTCCGTCATCGACGATGATGACGAGTTCTGGTACGTGTTACTGTCTCCGTTGCCCGGACCTAGCTCTAGTGTGCATGAACTGACACCTCTTGTCTCCGTAGCCCTCTCTGCATCGAAGAGTTCGATTTGTCGGATAAGAACTTCAAACCATGTCCTTGCGGGTATCAGGTACGTGGCCTTTCCATACGGTTCTATCGCGATGGCATCGCGCGGGAAATGCGGCCTCAGGTCTAACTCTAAATTTAGATCTGCCAATTTTGTTACAACAATATCAAGACGCAAAACGAAGAGGGCCGATGCCCGAATTGTCGACGAGTCTACGATGAGAGCACCATCCAATACAAGGTGCCCGACGCAGATGAGTACGTTGTTGCAGATCCTGTTTCGTGTTTTCCCGTTCTTGGCGCTAATACAACTTTCGCATTAGGTTCAAAGCGGATCTTGCGCTAAAACACCGCAAAGCGGCCGCCGCGAAAAAGAAGGAAGCGGAAAAACGGGAAATCGAAGCATCCAGTCGGAAGAACCTCGCCGGTGTCCGTGTTGTGCAGAAGAACCTTGTCTACGTTATCGGCCTCAACCCTACAATACGCGACGAAAGCCAACTTCTTCAGACTCTGCGCGGGAAGGATTATTTCGGCCAGTATGGGGATATTGAGAAGATTGTTGTCAGTAAGGCGAAGCCCGGGGGCAACCCAAATCAAGGCATTGGCGTTTACGTCACGTATGCCAGAAAGAGCGACGCTGCGACTTGCATTGCCGCGGTAGATGGCTCCGGGAATGGGGATCGGGTTCTAAGGTATGCTAGCATCGAAGTGTTTCAGGGAGTATGGCTTGCTGACTTGTATAGGGCGCAATACGGAACGACCAAGTACTGCTCGTCCTTTTTGCGCAATGAGCAATGTCATAATAGGAACTGCACCTTCTTGCACGAAACGGGCGAAGACAGCGATAGCTACAGCCGCCAAGATTTGTCATCGATGAATACGATCTCGAGTCAACAACAACGGCCCAACGGTGCTCCCGGCCCCAGCTCCGCCACCCCACCGTATGTTGCACGGACGTCGGCGCAACCAATTTCGCAAACGCTACGGCGTCAACCAAGCAAAGACGATGCAGGTGGAACTGCGCTCCCGTCGTCTGCTAGCTGGGCCAACAAGGATTCCGCAATCAACCGAACACGACGAGCCAGCTTAACAGGTAGCCAAGCTTCCCAGAGTCCTCGATCCGCTCTCGCAACAGTTGTTCCGCCTTTCGATGATACCAAGCGGGCTGAGAAACAGCCGACTCCGCCAGAGCGCCCTCAACCCGCCCAGACTCCTTCGCTGCCGGATGCCTCACCATTCAATCCCCCTCAGCCTGCTTCACCGAAAACCCCGGCCGACAAAGGCACGCCGTTGCTGGATAATCTGTTGAAGGCTGTGAACTCTCCATGCTTCAAGTTCATCTTCTCGACGGCTGGCCTGTCATCGGATGATGCGGCCGGCCTCGATAATCATCTGTCGTTCATAGACCCCTATGGAGGCGTGAAACGTCGCGCTATGCGGGAGAAGGCTGAGCACGAACGCGCGAAGCGGGAACAAGAGCTTCTACAGGCGGCTCCGGCTGCTCCGGCTGCTCCAGCTGCAGAGGAGGAAGGTCGTGAGAGTGGCAGCCTTCAGCTCGGTGGCGAACCAGACGATGCTCACCCTCCACGAGGTCGTGCTGGCCGCGAATCTCATGGTGCGATCCAACCCCCATCGCAGCAAGGCACAGCAACAAGCTCGGCTATCGGCTCGCCTGTATCAGCTGCTGGCCATCAATTCCAAAACATCAACCTCCACAACCGCAGCTTAACCCCATTGCAGCAGCAACAGCTTATGCTGCTCAAATCGGCAGGCAACCAACAGGCTAGCCTCGTCGAGCCCTTGCAGACTGGAATCAACTCTAACACTTTGGATCATGCCGCGCAAGCTCGACAGAGCCTTCTGCAAAGCCAGGCTGCCCAGCTCAACGCGCTCCAGCAAGCCCAGAACCGCCAAAATTCCCGCTTCTCCTTCACGGATGCCAATGCCAAGAATCTGGCCAACTCGCGCATGCTGAACCAGGCCTCTTTGATGCAATCGGGCACACCCAATCCCCTTGCAGCGCCCAGTCCGCAGCACTCTCTTGCCAGCAACTACTACACCAGTGGTGTTCAAGGACCTCCTCCTGGGCTGAAGACAGCCGGCACTCCTCCGGTCAGTGGCGGCGGCATGTTTGCACAGGGTCACGGTTTCACATCAAATGTCGGTCTTGGGTTGGGTGGCAAGCAGGAAGCCAACCCGGAATTGATGCGCGAGCTGCTGCGCGGCCGCAGTGGTACAAATGCGAGCGGGTTGCCGGACCAAGATACCAAGCGTGAGTTAATGTTTCCTTTCCTCCAACAACACCATACTCCCCCTCCCCTGACTCCTGTCAACGGCCTTCTCAGCTCTGTCTATGGACCTCAGGCGGGGAGCACCTCCGACTCCGGGTCACAAAAACAGAGGAAGAAGGGGAAGAAGCAAAGAAATGCTAACACTTCCTCCGCTGGAGGCGGTGTAGTACATCTTGCAGACCCGAGTATCCTGCAGGCGAGGATGCACCAGGCGAATGCTGTTGCTGGTCAAGGATTGTATGGGAGTCAGGGTCAAGGTGGGTACGCCATGATGTATGGCGGCGGTCTCAACCGCTGGTGATTGTCATTACCCTCTGCACCTCCTTGGATCACATTTGCACCTTCTAATGTTCTCTGTTTATCATGACTACCCTTTTTTGCATTTGCTCTATTTTCCCTTCTGCCTTGCCTTATATCTTTCCCTGCTGTTACGACATGATATCATACTCTTTTTCTAGACGGGCATGGGCTTTGTTTTTTTTTCTGCTCCAAACCCGCCTTCAATTCGATGTTCAATTTTCTTTGCGACTTTTTTCTGCGCGGCAATGAAGCATTTAGCAACGGCTCTCAAAAGAACAAGAGACTTGGGTGGGCGTGCCTTTGGCGTTTATGTTTATGGATCAACTGTGTTTCTGTCTTTTCGTTCTTAATCCTCCTTGGCCCCCCATGACGGGAGGTTCATTACATATATGGGCATGGTGTTCGCTCATCGTCTTGCTCGGTGGCCGTCACGTTTGCTCGTTTCGCCCCCGAGCTGGTCTGAGCTATCAGCGTCTTTGCGGCCGTTGGTCTGATCATGGTTTATGTACGTTAACCTCCCTGACCCGGTCTTCATAAAACGAAGCAGGGTTCTCTACATGAAACCAAGTTCTCACAAATATTGTTCATATAGACGTTGCGCCCTGTGTGTCAGTCTGGCCAGTTTGACCACAGCGTTTCCTGTAATTATCTGCCTGCCCTTTCGTATCTGGATGCCGCCATGTATTGTCATAGTCTCATTTCGTTTCTGATTTCCTTTCCTGTTTTATCTTCTGTCTTCGTTGCCTCCAGAAGGCTCCCCCTGACCAGACCCGTGACATCGTGCACTCTTGCTTTGGCCATCTGATGCTGACCTGCGACTTCTTAGATGACGAAGAATTTCCACCTCTCGGCACGCCAAAGGATAAACGCTCGGTGGACAGCTTTGGAGCCTTGATGCGATCCCAATTGATGAGCGACTCTCAACCATTAGGACGTTCCGGCACTCCGAGTCTGCCACCAGGCCTGCCACTTCCTCAGGGGCATTCTATCTCTGCACTTTTCCAGGACCAGTTCAAGTCTCCCAGCCCGGTATCGTCCGTCGCTGGACCGCCTCCTGGGCTGGAAGCCCCTTCCCCTTCAGTAGCAGCTGCGTCGAGAAGCTCGGAGGATGATGCAACGGGCGTCCCGTCGAAACAGCCTGCTGAAAACAAGCAATCGTCTAACAGGACTAAAAATGCTGCAGAGATATCCTTGGGTTCGCCTGTGGCAAAGTCGGCCGCCAGGGTTCGTTCCCAGCCAAAGGAGGAACTGGCCCCTACTCCTGAGAAAAAGGCTGCTCAGCCAAAGCCCGTGGGATCTAGCGAAACCAAACCTTCTGCTGCCAAGGCCAAGCCGATGAAACTGGATTTGAGCTTCAATGCCCCCCCGGCCCCAGAGCCTGTTCAAAAGGTCGAACCTCCGCCATATCAGCTCTCGGCTGCCCCCGCCACTGCTGTAAGCTCACGACCGAATACGCCGCTAACTAGTGCTTCCCGGGTCTCGGAATCACCAGTGCCTCGTCAAGCTCGCGTTCTGCGCGTTGTCGACACTCCAAAGGCAGAGACGCCTCCTCCGATGTCTGCCACCCAGTCAGTTGCATCCTTCTCGGTAACAAGCAAAGTTCGCTCCAGACGCCCTAGTGTCTCGTCACTGAGCCGTTCTGATACGCCCGGTGACTTCGGGTCTGAGGCAGACCTCTATACATCCACATCGGCTTCGCGCGCCAATTCCCCTCCCGCTTCATCGAGAATCGGCTCTGCGCCAGTGAGATCTATCACCAAGAGCCAGTTGAAGAAGGAGCGAAAGCAAAAAGCCAAGGAAGCAGAGGCCAAGAAGCAGGAGACTACGCCTGTAGCTGAAGAGCCAGAGATCGCACCTATCGTCGGCAGAAAGCGAAAGACCAAAAAGGCCCCTACTGAGTCGCCTATTACGCCTTCGGAGAACACTGCTCCTGCTACCAAGCCTGCCGCGGCAGCCAGTACTGAGCCATCTGTGAAGGTTGAAGCAGCCAAGAAGCCCAAGTCGCCCGAGACCGTTAAGGAGTCGAAGCCTGCACCGTCCGAAGTGAAAACGCCTGCCGAGGAGAAAAAGCCCGAAGCATGGCGGTCAAAAAACACTGTGGAACAGTTACTGAAGGATACGGAAGCTACTGGCGTCCCACTCAAAGAACTCTTTGCTGAGCGCACTTCCCCTCTACAAGCATTGCTCTCGCAACTTCACAAGTCGGGCGCCCTAGATCTCAACAGCCACCCTCTGTTCAACCCTTCCAACCTCAACCAACGCTTCGACATGAAGTGTACTTCGGATGACTACGAAGACCTCAAGCAACCGATTGAGCTGACCGAGCAGCATCGCAAAGCCTTGCTACGCGGAGAGCCGATCCGGATGGGCTCGGATTCAAGCTCGCTGAAGCATCGCTGCCTGATTAGCCCTCGGGGCTGCATCCTTCACCATCTAACCCCTGAGGAGGAAGACCGCTACCTCGCCCTTGAGAAGAGCATATCCTGGGCCATCGACACCTTCCAAGAATACCCCGCCATCCCCATCACCGAGCCAGACGCCACCAACCGCGGCGGCGGTCTCGACGCCCTCTTTGCCACACCAGAGAACTTCAACATCTGCTGGGTCGACGAGACCTCCGCCGGCGCGCTCTCCGCATCGTCACCTACCTCCGCGCACTCCACCACCGACGGGGGTCCGCTCTCCTCCATCCCGCCCAACGTCCTCTCCGCGATGGAAGCAGACAGCACCCGCAACCACAACTGGGCCATCTCCAACGCCGCCGAGCTCATGAATGCGACGGCGACCTCAGTCCGCTCGTTTGCGGCCGCTACCGCGAAACACATGCTCGGTGCAGCGGGTGTCGTTATCGGGAATCTGCCTGACCTTGACGATGTTGTTGGGATGACGGATGAGGAGCTGCGTTCGTTTGCGGTTAAGAGTCAGAAGGAGCTTGAGGCGTCGAGGAAGGAGCTTGATGCGATTGATAAGAAGCTGGGTGCGCTGGTCAAACGGAACAAGAAGCTTGCGCAGCAGGCTCTAGCTACTTAGTGGCTTTGTACATGTCTGTGTCATGAACCTCACATTATTTATGTTTTAGCGCGCACATCATGTTTGAGTAAATCTACGATTCAATAAAATATCCCATGCCTATTGTCTAACTTGCCCTACACTCCTTGAAAACGTAGGATCACAGTCGGATCATAATCGTTATATCATTCATGCAGTAAGGTCTAATATGATCATCGCAGACCAGCAGGTGTAAGTCTATACGTACCCTACTTCTCATCCAACCCCTTAATCCCCCCCTCAAACCCCCTAAGATCATACTCCTCAGGATACTCCTCCAGAATCCTCTTCAACTCCCCCATCTGCTCCCTCACCTCCTCCGTAACCTCCTCATAAACATCCTCAAACGCAAACCGAATAGCCGGCTTCTTCGCCCTCTCCGCCTCCCCAAACTCCCGCAGGACGTCCCTCCGAATCCCCTCCCGCGCCTGCCTCTCCAGATCCTCATTCCAAAGCCCCTCGTTCTCAAGCCACTTCCGCAACCGGATAATCGGATTATCCCGCCTCTTCCAGTCCTCGACTTCCACGCGCGCCCGGTACGCAAAGCTATCGTCCGACGTACTGTGGTGCGAAACGCGGTACGACATCGCCTCGATGAGCACTGGCCTCCCGCCACCGGAGAGTGCGAGGCCCCGCGCGGCCTTCATGGTCTCGTACACTGCGAATATGTCGTTCCCGTCCACGCGGATCGTGTCGATGCCGTAGCCTACCCCGCGCGACGCGATCCCGTCGCCCCGGTACTGCTCTAGTGTTGGTGTGGAGATGGCGTACCCGTTGTTCCGGCAGATGAAGACGACGGGGCATGATCGTGTCGCGGCGATGTTGAGCCCCGCGTGGAAGTCGCCTTCGCTGGCGGCGCCCTCGCCGAAGTAGCAGGCTACGATGGCCGGTGGTTTGTCTGGGTTTTGGAGCGCTTGGAGCTTGAGGGCGTAGGCGGCGCCTGAAGCTTGCGGGATTTGCGTCGCGAGGGTTGAGGAGATTGTGTGCTGTGCTTCTGTCAATGTCCACTCTAACTCTAGCATGGGAGATGTTGGAGAGGGCGTGATGCGTACAGTCTTCGGATACGCACACCCGTAGTGGACGGGCATGTTCCGCCCACGCCCGTTATCGTTTGCGTTGGCGAACAGCTGGCTCATGAATTGCTTTAGGGTGAAGCCGCGTTGCTGGAACACGCCGGTTTCGCGGTACTGCGCGAAGACGACGTCGTCGGGGGTTAGGGCTGCGGCGGAGCCGACGCTGATGCCTTCTTCGCCGGCAGAGACCTGTCCGTAGCGACTTGTCAGTAACTAGAGGTATTATGTTAGGTTCGAATGGGTGCTGAATAGTGTTGTACCATGTAGAAACTCAACCTCCCCTGCCGTTGCGCCTCGAACATAATCACGTCCATGATGCTCACTACATATCCACGCACCCCATCAGCATCGGGCCGCAAACCATCGTAATATAGAGAAAAGAACCAACCCGTCAGCATATTCCTATACCAACTCAAAGCATCTTCATTGGTAAACCCCAGCTCACTCCGACTCTGGCCAACGAGTACACCATCGGAATCCATCACGCGGTATGTCGGGATGCCCGGTGTATCCATGGGATTGATGAAGGCCATTTCGGCTGTGAATTTGCTGTTGACCGCGCCAGGGAATCGGACTCTGCATTGTCCGTTGATACTAATCAGCCTTGTTTCCTTGTTAATTGACGGGTGGAGACGCACCGATCTGACCCTGGACGCTGGGAAAGGGATGTGCTCCATCGCTTGGAGATGGGGACTGAGAGCGGGGATTGGAGTGATGGGGTGCGGAGGGAGCGCGCGAGCTGCACCGGCGGTATTCGGCGTGGTAGGGGTATTGGGGATATCATGGCTTTCTGTGTTTGTTGTTTGATCTGAGAAGTAGGAAATGTAGGGGTGAGAGGGATCTTTGTACGATTGACTTCCCCAGATTGAGGCCCTGGAGGGTGCGGAGAAGCGGTTGGCGTCGGGCGAGGAGAACGTCACGCGCCGTCGGTAACCGAGTTTGTTGATCCCTTGATTATGCTGCATGCAGAGCACAATTTACTATTTGAAGTTGTTGATAATGTATTATGGGTAGTAGATCACGTCCCGGGAATTGCTCTCTAGAAATTTTAATATTCTAGACTCGGCTGGATGGTTTATAAAAACAGTATCTCTCCAAAAGGTAAACATCACTATGGCACAAACATCATTACCCAAAACAACCTCTGTACATAAGTCTAGCAGTAGGCAGGTTATAATGCCTACGCCGCCACACCGTTTCTCTTCTGCATATGCAGTCGCTCATCGTCAACAAGGTTCGGAGGGAGATTCGGGTTATCACCACCCGGCTTGGGGATAGGAAAGTCATCTAAGATACCGGAATCCAGCATCTCATACACGCTCGGGTGGATCGCTGCTCCGCGCGGAATGTCTCTCGAAGCTCCCATGTTTGGCGGGAGACGTCGTGGAACCCATTTCCCTTTCTCTAATTCGAGGCGAGTTGCGATGGGGAGGACCTCTGTAGGGTTATATGTTAGGAAAGAAGAAAAGCGAATGGGAAGGGGGAAGAAGACGAACCTAAAATCCACCATAAGATGACGGAGAAGGCGCTTCCGCCTTGCCCGAAGCGCAGCTTATCGTGAGGTTTGTATGTTCTCTGCGCTATATGGTAGGCTTCGGTGCCTGGCTCCGTATCTCTACACAGCGAGTGCGTCGCAGTCCTCTTCATGTGTTCCACATTCGCTGGCATAAAGTCCAGCTTGCTGTCCGAGTCAGGTAAGTTCAATACCTCCTGGATCATCCAGTCAAGCGGAATATCCGACAGAAGGTGCTTCTGGCGCTTGCTCAACGGCCATCCACCACCCACATCTCCGTGGTTTCCAGCGAACCACACTTCCTTTAGATCCACACAGTCTTTATGCTTCGGGTCGATATGAAAGAGCGCAGGCTTAAACTTCAGCCGACGCTCGTGGATCGAGACAGCATGACGGATGTGTCGTGCCGATGGGCTGGCTATGTACCGGTACGACTTGCGGAAGAAAGGAATCTCGAACTGGCCGACGCTGTTCACACAGTCGAAGAGGCCGAGGAAGTGCACGCCGACGTCGGGGCGACAGAACGTCGTCTTGAATTTCTTCATGTACCGCGCTAGCTCTCGGTCCTCGTCAGTCTGCGGCACATTGCCTCGGGAGCTTTGGTAGCGGCTGAATGTATCCCAGGCAAACGGGACCATTTCTTCGTTTCCACGCGAGAGAAGGCCAATGTTGTGGATCATCTCTGCGAGGAATCGAGCTGTGTACGCGCCACGCGAGAACCCGAAGATGTAGATGTGGTCGCCGGTGGAGTAGTAGCGCATCACGAATTTGTAGCCAGCGATTAGATGGCTGGCAAAAGATACTCCTAGTCCCTCGTCCATCAGGGCTCTGATGCGTGCTTTGAATCTCGCCCACATGCTGAAGCCGCTGGTTTGGCGCGAAGAGCCTCGGACGTAGGTCAAGGTTCCAATTCCAGCTGTAACCACAATGATCAGTTTCTATAGTTCTGAAGTTGCCAACTCGGTCAGCTCACGTTGATAGTAGGCATATTGCCCGGGTTTATGTCTTTCAAGAGATTCATAGATCTTGACAATGTTCGTATCCTCCTCGGTCCCCATGTACTGGTTTCCCGTGCCATCGAAGCAGAGCACAAGCCGCCGCGGCTGCGGACTTGAAGCTGAGTTCGGCAGGCGATCGCGCAGTGGGCTAGTATGGGATTGTGGAGACATGATGGTTTAACTTAACGGCGGTGGGCCAAGACGTTCTGCTCCTCAATTCCAGAGAACGAAGCGGGTTTATAACTTCAAGAATCGCGGTGACGGTGGCAGTGTCCACAGCGCAGGAGCTGAGTAGGGCTGACCACCATTGAGGCATTGCATCCTGTCGCTGCAGCCTCCATCCCCAATGAAGCCTGGTTTGGACGCCGATCACCGGTCGCCTAGACCAGCTGTTCCTTCGTGCCTCATGACTAGACGATGAGTGGACGCCAACATCTCTTCATGGCGGCTCATGCAGGCCTCATTTCCGCCAAGGTGATCTAGCGCACTGATTGCGACTCTGCCCATCCTTCGGACTCTTTCAGCTGGACTTAGTTGATTTGCCAGCGCGCTGGAATTCAAAACTTTGCGGTCTTTGCGGCGAGCCCGCGATCATGATGCAGAAAAGACGCAGATCTTTACTCGGGGCTCGGATTCGGGACATATGAGCTCAATATATGATAGGCGACGACCGTGGCCATATGATCTGAGGCCAACATCAACATTAGCACGTCGCTCGATGGAACTGCGAACCGCGCCTTGACGCTCACCTCAGCGCGGAGTATATCTTTAGCGGGGGCGAATCAGTCTGCTTCTAGCAACCGCTGGGGATGGGCAGATGTCATCGGTGCACTTGATATAGCGCATATCAGGCCATGGAATGCCATGAAATGCACGAACACTGAAATAGGAGCAGCAGGTTGCGGCAAGGAGGCTGAGGATCTGTGAGATGTCAGATTCCGATCTCGACTGAGCGTGGATCAGGGATCATGGCCTTGCTGCCTCGCTGCCTCACTGCCTGAGGCCGCCAACCTTTGCCATCTCCGAACTGTGGACACTGAACTCGGGAATGCATTTCCAGCGACACTTTGAGCGAGCCTCTGAGAAAGCGACATGGAGAAAGAGGGTCATAGCAAAGAGCCCAACGGCCTTGTTTCCGAGACTGCGCAAACAATCCGTCCTGATATGTCAGCACCGCTTTGACGTCGTCCTGACTCTTCTACTCCAACCCCGCCAGATCCATGCCCCGGATTCCTTCATATTCTGGTAGCAATTGCAGTAATCATGGCGTTCGCTCCTACCCTGCACCACGAGCTCGGCTCACAGGTGTCGAAGCCCGAGGCGGCTGCGACAAATCCATTCATTGCTTCAAATGAGACCAGTCTACGCCCCTCTGCAGAGATAAATACAGAACACACCATTGAGCAACATCTGCAGGATGCACCGCGCACTCTGCCTGCACAAGCGGAGCCGGAACAAGCTCAACAGGTATTCGAGCGAGCTCCGTTGCCGGAAACGAGTCGGTACCGCCAGTTGGCTATCACTACGCTGATTGTCATATCGAACCTGGCTCAGGTATGAACCCAGGTTTAACTACATGATTCGCGGGATACTGAGAAGAGTATAGATGATTGTCAACTTCGCTGGTGTTGCCGGTGGCCGAACGTTCATCGAGTCTATGGGCGTCAAGCAAACATACGCCACCTGGATCGCCGCAAGTTATGGGTTAGTATAACCCTACACAGTCCCCGAAGAACAAGTGGAAGCTAAGTAGACAGCCTCACCCAAGGGACATTCGTCCTCATGAGCGGCCGTCTCGGCGACGTCTACGGCCACCGCAAGATGCTCCTTGGGGGCGGCTCCTGGCTCGTCCTGTGCTCATTCATCGGCGCCTTCGTCCACACCAATTTCTTCGCGTTTGTGACGATGCGCGCGCTCGCTGGTGTCGGGGGCGCCTGTATCATGCCGAACGCGGTGGCCATGATCGCGATCACGAATCCGCCGGGGAGAGTCCGGAACCTGAGTTTAGGGTTCTTTGCGGCGTCGGCGCCGCTGGGAGGGTACTTTTCTGCGTTGTTCCTTGGAGCGTTTATGGAGAAGACGCATTGGAGGTGGTTCTTCGTTTTTGTGTAAGCATTTCCCGGTTCTTCTGGTGATTGATCGGATACAGCTGACAGGAAGTAGGGCTGGTCTGATTGCCGTGATATTCGTACCTCTCTGGCTTCTCAGCAAGAACCAGCCGACATCGAGTCGGAACGAAAAGATTGATTGGATTGGTGCTGCTTTGGGTACAAGCTCGCTGATTATATTCAATTTTGTCTGGAAGTAAGCAAATAGGAGCTCAACCAACAACCTGCGCTATGATCAGCCACTAATACTCTATACTACCAGTCAAGCGCCCAGTGTTGGCTGGTCAACACCTTACGAAATTGCGCTCCTCGTGGTGTCGGTCGTACTGTTTGCCCTGTTCATCGTCTGGGAGCATAAGACACCCCATCCTATAATGCCACCCTCCATCTTCAAAGCCCCGTCCTTTGCCATCCTCGTCCTAGTGATCCTCCTCAACTACATGACCGTCGGTACAGTCCTATGGTACCAGCTCCTCTGGCTCCAAGAGATTTGGGGTTGGTCCACGCTTCAATTCGCCATAGGCTGGACACCCTTTGTCATCTGCGGGACATTTGCAGCCTGTCTCGCCGCCTGGCTAATCCCCCGGCTCGCAGCGCAATGGATCCTGGCCCTGGGTACGGTAACGGTGATGGTCTCGACCGTTCTGGTAGCTACAATCCCGTTGAAACAGACCTACTGGGCCCAGATGTTCCCCTCAATCGTGCTGTTTTCATTCTGCCCGGACTTCGTGTATACGGCTGGCCAGATCATCGCTAGCAATACTGTCCGGCGACACCAGCAGGGCGTTGCGGGGTCCATTATCGGGACGCTGAATCTGTATGGGAATAGTCTGGGGCTGGGGTTTGCATCCACGGTCGAGGTGCAGGTTGCGAAGACGTCGGGGAACAACGTAACCGGCTACCGTGCGGCATTGTACTTTGGGGTCGCGATTAGTGCTATAGCGCTGCTTCTGGATGTTGCGTTCGTGAGGAGGGTCAAGGATGAGAGGGAGGGGTGGGAGGAGGGCGACACCGACGATGCGATTGAGCTGACGCAGGGTGCCACGACGGGTGCGCAGGTCTCGAGGCTCGAGGCGGAACAGGGGTCCGTTGTTCAGAGAGTCGAGTGATCGCTGAGTACGTGGTGTCATGAGTTGCGATAACCCAGCCTGACGTTGCGCCGACGGGGACTTGCGACAACGCTGATAACGAACAGCCGAGGTTGTGACATGACCAGGGTTGGGGGTTCTGAGCAAGCTGTCGAAGCGAGCAGCGAGATAATCTTAAATCCGGAACCCCCGGCGATGCAACATCCAACGGCGCGGAGGAATTCCTGGATAAGGGATAGTAGTGGTCAATAGTATTGTTCTGGTCCGAGTCTATCTGCGATCACCGGCGGAGTCGATGGAATTAATCTAACGCTGATACCTAGTAGATAGTGATAGCAGATGGCAACGCCGATAGCGAGCACGGGGTAGACCAGACCCCTCACCTGCACCCTCGCAGTCCACTTTATACTCCCTGTAAACAAAACCAAACCACTAAAACCCCGCCCACGCAGCACATGCCCCTGCCAAGTGCACCCTGTCATACTCACCAGTATGCCACGTACTCCATATGCGCCCGGAAGTATCTCGTCGGTATCTTGGTAAACCCACGGCCCATAGATCCAAACGACGATCAGCAGGACGACGGCCACTCCCTATCGGGCTGTAATCTGCATGTCCTGCTGATCGAGTCTGATTGGCTCACCCCCTGACCCTTCTTCGCTGCCAATTCCTCAGGGCGCACGTCTCTGGAAATTCCACTGTCGATCAGGCCCATGTGAACCATTCATTTCGTGCCATTGCACACGTGCCAAGACCTCCTTTTACTCCGTATACTTGCCATGCGATGTAACCTCGGGGTTGGCGGACTGATACAGTTTTGGTATGGGCCTTGATGGATCGGAGGAGGCCGATCAGTGATAGTTGATACTGGAGCTCAGCTAGACAGGAAGTCTGGCCAGGAGGTATAAGTATCCGTCTATCCCAGCTCTAGGTAAAGATCAAGCGCTCACCACCTCCCCTCATCCCACCACCACCTCTACCGGTATACAAGCCCAGCTCAAGCACACCCAAACGCAAACGCAGCCAGGATGTTCCAAGTCAAGGTCCGCCTCCCCTCCCCTCTCCATCCCCCAATCCTCCATACTAACAACCCCAGACCCTCCTAACCCTCCTCCTCTCCTCCTCGCTCACCCTCGCCCTCCCAACCGAGCTCGTCGACCGCCAATCCTGCGCCTACACCTGCGGCAGCGTCTGCTACAGCTCGTCCGCCGTCTCCGCCGCAAGAAGCCGCGGCTACAGCCTCGAGCAGTCCGGCAGCGACGTGAACAACTACCCGCACGTCTACAACAACTACGAGGGCTTCGACTTCAGCGTCTCGCCGACGTACTACGAGTTCCCGATCATGAGCTCGGGGAGTATCTATAACGGCGGCTCGCCTGGTGCGGACCGCGTCATCTTCAATGGGAACGGGCAGCTTGCGGGCGTTATTACGCATACGGGGGCCAGTGGGAATAACTTTGTTTCTTGCTAGGCGAGAGCTTGGTTAGATTTTGGTTGGGGGAGCGTTGGTGGAGGGGCCTGGGCTAGCCTGCATGTGTGCATAGAGGCTTTGGATTCGCCTGAACTGGATATATCTATCAATCGGGAAGGCCCATGCCAAGGTTGAAACTCACGCAGTCCTTGGTAGTTAGCTTGGCACAGCAATTACCCAGCGCTCACCTTATCCCAGTCCCGTCCCCATCTCTCCTACGTAGTGTCCTCACGCGAGTTTAAGTTCTGGATAACGCGAGGCAAGCACCCCATCCACCTTCGGCAGCCGCTGGAAGTCCGGAACACAAACGTCGAGTTGGGCTGTATCAACTAGGTGTCTCGAAGTAATCCATCAGCAGCCTCGCGCCGATAGGCGGAGTCAGCTCAGATAGGACTGGACGGTAGCCGTAGGCTGTGCCGGAGGGACGCGTGGTGTCGGCTGGGGGATGCAGGCGCAAAAACCGGTTCGGGTTCGCAGACTTTTGCGTACTGTCGGATCTCCGTGGTGCTCGTTGCCGTGGACGACCTTTTCAATTCGAATCGACGTTAGTATGGCTGCGCCGCAATGCGCTGGAGGGGCCAACCGGACGGGGATGTCAGCGCGCTACTTTCTGTGATGGCCATGTTGACCAATATGTAGAGGTGCCTGGGACAATGTTAATACGTTCAGCTAACCTTGAGCTATGGGCAGGAACAGCAGATAAAGACGCCCAGTGCTGGAGCTTTCGTATTCAACAACGAATATATGTACATCTAGACAGATCAAGAACGAGAACACACCATATACCCTATGCAAAACGCCATCCCTTACCAAAACAATGTAATACAGGCTGAGAAGAGAAGTGAGACCACCATTTAAGCCCGGTCAAGCAACAGGGCTTGACCGACTGGCAGGACTCCGTTCAATGGCCTTTCCAGAGACCTCCTCGTAGTATACATAATCGTCATCGTCGTCTTCAATGGGCTGGCCGAAGATGCCTCCCCAAACACCGTCCCAGAGGCCCTTCTTCGTGACGAGAGCACCAACAAGAAGGATGGGCAGCTGCCAGATACTGGCCCAGAACAGGCCTCGAGCGCTACCATTAGCACCTTGATGCTTCCAGAACCCATAAGCCTCCTTCGTCAGCCAACCATTGGCCACTGTGCTGCTAACCAAGAAGCCATGTCCTACGATGCCTGCCCACCAGAGGCCGATCGAGAGAGGAAACATGAGAACCGAGTAGCGCAGGGCGACACGAGCGTTGCGGGCTGGGTTCGTCCAGCAAAGCATCTTGTAGCCGGCTCCTTTATATTCTTCACGGATAGTATGAGATAAGGCGTTAAAATGGGGGAACTGCCAAGCAAAGAGGATACCCGCGAGAAGCCAACCTCCTAGGCTGTTTTCGCCGAAGAGCATGTCCCGCCATGTGTCGTGTCCAGTCGTTGCGCCTTGCCCCGCTGCCGCAACCCAACCCATCATCGGAGGGATAGCACCCACCACAGCACCAACCCAAGTATTGATCACATGCATCCGCTTCAATGGCGTGTAGACAAATGCATAGAGCGCGATGTTAGCGGCCGACAGTCCGGTCACTGTGGGGTTGGTTCCGACGTATAGCAGACCCAGCCCTACGGCGGCCGTTGCGATGGCGAAGAGAACGGCAGCGCGCCGGGTGACAAGACCACGAACAAGAGGCCTATTCCGTGTGCGCGACATCATGGCGTCGTATTTAGGCTCGAAGATCATGTTCAATGTATTGGCGCTGCAGGCGGAGAGGAATGTCCCGGTCGTCAAGTAGAGGAACGTCAAGGTAGAGGTAGAAAGGGTAGGAAGCGGGGCGATTGTAGGGTCGAGAGCAAGAATAGATGATACCGGGTATATTCCATATGCCGACGTCGTCGAGAGCAGGACCAAGAATGAGAGACGGGGTTTGGTGAGAGCAAAGAAGGCGGCCAACTGGCGGCGCAGCGAGGTTTTGGGGAGAGTTGACGAGAAATTCGACAATTGCGCTGAAGCATCTGGCGGTATTACCGCTTCAGAACCATTATTCTGTGCTGCCGCTTCCTTTAAGCGCTTCCTTCGACGATGAGGCAGCTCCGATTGCTCCGGTGATGCGCTAGAAATCGAGGGTTCGCGGTTTGACTGGCTGGGGGAGTTGTTGGGCGAAAGCGAGGTAAACAGCGCTGGCTGCGGGGGCAGGTTGGTCTCGCCCTTATGGGAGGAGAAATACGCCTTGTTCAGGGGCGTTGATTGTGACTGTCCGGTAACGGTCGATTGCAATCGCGAGATGGTGGTGAGTTTGTTGACTGCGGGGAGTATTGGGCGGTTGCGATTGAGGCATTGCGAGCACCAAGACGACTCGCGAGCCGCCCCTAACCTCCGTAAAGAGGTCCGGAGTATCATGACGGCAGATGAGCGCCTGTGACTGACAGCGGAATGCACTGTTGACGTCGGTTGTTGATATGAAGCCAAAGACGGCGCGGGAGAAAATGGTCGGCTTGGCGGGAGAGACCAAAAGCGCAGCCATTTTTGGAAGGAGCCACTAAGAACCCGCGGATGGTCATCGTACCACTACCACGCCTTTTCCTGCCCGTCAGCTTCCCCTCCTCCAGACTTTTAGCTCCAGAGGCAAACTCCGTTAGTGCTCTAACTATCGTCTGCCGCCATCATGGATGTCATTCAAAAGACCCTCGTCGATCCTCTCCAGCCCTACCTTCGCCCCGTCGTCGCGTCGGTGCCGCAACCTGTCCACGATGCGATCGTCTCTTTGATCGGATCGAACTGCCACGACACACTCGTTGTGAACCTTGACCTCGCTCAGAACCCGGAGTGTACATCTCTCGCAATCTCGAAGGCCCTCGGAATCGGCATTGTTGGCGCCAGTGGAATCGTCAAGGTTCCCCAGATTCTCAAGCTCATCCGATCCGGCTCCTCTGCGGGCGTGTCCTTTGTGTCGTACGCGCTTGAAACCGCCAGCTTGCTGATTACGCTGTCCTACGGAGTGCGCAACCAGTTCCCATTCAGCACCTATGGCGAGTCCGCATTCATTGCCGCGCAGGATGTTTTGGTGGGTGTGTTAGTCTTGACATATGCCGGTCGATCCGCGGCTGCGGCTGCGTTCGTTGCCGTTGTAGCAGCGAGCATTTACACCCTGCTGGTTGACACTACCATTGTTGATGCACAAACCATGGCATATCTTCAGGCTGGCGCTGGAGCCCTAGGCGTCGCCAGCAAAGTACCCCAGATTCTTACCATTTGGCAAGAAGGCGGCACTGGACAACTGAGTGCTTTCGCGGTATGAGAAGTTTGATTCGAAACCTAGGAAATATGCTAATGTTATTAGGTGTTCAACTACCTCGCAGGCTCCTTGTCCCGCATCTTCACCACTCTCCAGGAGGTCGACGACAAGCTCATTCTGTATGGATTCCTCGCCGGTTTCTCTCTGAACCTCGTCCTCGCCGCCCAGATGCTGTACTACTGGAACAGCCCTACAAAGACGGAGAAGGAACAAAGAGCCAGGAGGCCGGGCCGCCCAGCCCTCGCTTCTTCCCCTATCCAGTCCTCAGCCTCTTCGGCGGCGGCGTCACCTTCCCCGAAGCCATCGGGCAGGACGCCCACAACTCGTCGACGCGGTTAGATCGTTCAAGATGGTTGATTCTTCTTTTGTTGTCATAACATTTCAATATCCAGATGAGCACATAAAAGATGCTAGTATAACCGCTTTCCAGGTTGTCGTGTTACCGCACCGCCGGCAATATACCCGTAGTCATGTACCGTAGGATATCATTCATCGGCACCACAGGTGAAACCTGCTCCCCTGCCGCAGCACCCGCATTATCGCCCGCACCCTCCGCTTTCCCACCGAAATCAAGGTCCATGTCCTCCTCTTCCTCTTCCTCACTCTCCTCATCATCCTCCAACACCCTCCTTAATCCCAACTCCGCAACAACACTCTCAATCCCCCTCTCCCTCTCCTCCAATGTAAAATTTCCTCCCCAAGACCTCTTCCTCGCCTCCGCATTCGCCTCAACAGGCGCCCACTCCCACAACGCCGCAAGATCCCCCTCGCTGAGCCCGCCCGCTCCAGCCCCCGTCACACCAGCACCAAGTCCACCAGCCGTAGCCGACGGAAGCGTAGAGAACATCCCCGCACTACCCGACGAAGACGCCGCATTCTGCGCAGCTGCATTATCGGCTTTCCGCCCGCGACTCACCCAATCTTCAACCCGGGGATCGAGCTTCGTGCGCAGGAGCTGCTCGAGTGTATTACCATGCGTCTTTGTAGGGAACTCGGGCGCTGGAAGCGCGGATATGCTGCGTAGTAACTCGTGGTTCTCGGAGAGGTGCGTGGAGATGCTTTGGAGGTTGTTGGAGATGATGCTCGCTTGGGTTTGGAGGGAGGGCCTGCGCACGAGGAATATGTGTTAGCATTTAGCATTGGGGCGATGGGGAGGCGTGGAGTGAAATGAAAGAATTTGCGCACCATGATGGTAACGGGTCGGATTGGTTTAGACTTGTGATTAGCGAGCCCAGGGAGTGCGTGAGTTGGATTAGGCGTTGGCGGGATTGCTCGAGGGTTTTGATTTGGTCGGGGGAGGGGGTTGTCATTTTGACTTAGGGGTTTTTGTTGACTTTTCCTCGGTCGTTGGGGAGGTAGGGGATTCGCGAATGGATCTATGAGCTGAGAGATTGTCGTGGTAGAATGGGGAAGTCGAATTGTTTGCTCGCGGTGGGAGAGAGGTGAGGGGAGAAGTTGAAAACAGCTGCCAGGCCGGAGCTAAGGTCTCGATCTCCGCACGGGTGCACCACGCGCAATATCCGCACGACAGGTACCACCACCAGACTACCTAAGGCACGATGGGCTTCGGACTCAGACGCTACGGGTAAGCCGTGCTTCACCGGCCGTCATTACTCTGGCTATTTCGATTTCACCTAAATGCAGCTCATCTCTATGGCATTAGCCATAAACAGCATCTCTACATGCCTCACTAGCCGATTTACAATTCGCAATTGCAGCACGCATTCACAATGACCTTCCTTATCTCCTAACGACCCTTTTCGCGTGGTGATTGTGGGACCCGGAGTCGCAGGGTTGACCCTCGCGCATGCCCTCGATCCCGCGGGCCTCGACTATGTCTTAGTGGCAAAGGGGTCGTCGCACCACCCTGGGGGCTCAGTATCACGC
This sequence comes from Aspergillus mulundensis, assembly GCF_003369625.1. Lineage (NCBI taxonomy): Eukaryota > Fungi > Ascomycota > Eurotiomycetes > Eurotiales > Aspergillaceae > Aspergillus > Aspergillus mulundensis. Next base: position 1,334,294 of record NW_020797892.1, on the reverse strand, counting down.
TCATCCGCACGCCTGCCACATTCTGCATCAGATCAACTGTTTCGATGTGGTCTTGGCACAGTATACGACGACGGAGCTGTTTTGTCTCCGCGGGCTGGACGGAAACATCTGTCACGAGCAGTGGTTCTTTGAGGCAATTATGAAACGGTATACGGCCCTTCCAAAGTACGAAGTTCCAGGGCTTACGCCGGGTGTAGTAAGGGCATACGACAGTCACGCTCGAACGAAGGGCATCACTACAGACACTGTATGATAAGCTACGGGATAAGTCCCGTGTCATCGAGCGGTGCCGGGTCCAAGACATCCAGGAGCGCGACGGGAAGTCCACGTCCTTATCGCTGACGGCAGCAAGCAGAGGGGGGACTTGGTGGTAGGCACGGATGGGGTGCACAGCGTCGTGCGGGAGTTGATTTGGAAGGGAATGAATGAGGTTATACTGCATTTCATCTCTGCCGCTGAGAAACGAAGTTCTACAGGGCATAAACCAATCCCTCTTCAGGGCGCACTGCACCAGTGGAAAGTTTCTCCCATCCCCCGTATATTCCATTCTCTCCAGCAATGCCCTGTCCATAGACTAAACCCATGTCAGGGATGGCAGAGGCACGATGTGCTAACCATTCCTTCCACCTGCACGAGACCTCTCCGAAATACCTTGCAGCTCCCTCCCGGGTGATGACTGTATCCTGGATGCCAGAGGTGTTGTACTGGATCTTTCCAAGCGATTGCATAGCTGCACGAGCAGCCTGGACTTCGTCTGCCGTGTACACCTGAATCAAGTCAACGGAATACCTCAGACTCGAATTCAGAGAGACAATCATACCTTCTGCTGACTGCCCACCTGCAGAATGACAGGTTTGCACGACCGGAGCGCCGACTCTTGAACATTCTGGCATATCCGACTGAGGACATTGTCCCGCGCCCCACAGTCTACAATCACCACCTTTGACGGCTGCAGACCCTCAATCCACTCAGTTGCTCGGTCGATTTCCGTATATGCCAATGTCTTGGACCAACCCGCCCAGCCTTTTCCATCAACCACCTCCTGCAACGCACCAGGCGACGAAGTGACCTGCACCAAACCCAAGGGTCCACTCTCCCTGGGCCTATCGAAAAGACACCACGAAAACGACCGTGCAACCTTGGTCGACGCCCCCAAAACCACCACAACAGCAGACGAGAGATCCGCATCGTCCGCAGACCAGGGGAGTCCACTCGCGTCGCCAAGCGGATGAACCGGTTCTCGTGCGCGCGGGTCAGGAGAAAACACATACTCACTGAGCAGGTATCCGGCGACCCAGACGCCTCGGAAAACCGTTCCCCACGCCCTCTCATCCGCCTCGTTCTCTTCATCAGAGTGTACACATTCATAGCGATTGTATATAGGCATCAGCTGTTGTCTATGGCTGCTAACCTCAACCCAGTGTCCTTCAGGCTCACTGCGTTCCAAGCGCAGGAGAGCGGGCGACGTGGAGGTTGGCCAGTATCCCCAGATCAGGGAATCCGGGATGATCCCAGGGACATTGCTCTCGGTGACAGTGGCGTATCCCCATGCGGGGACGATGCCCCAGGAGGCCTGGTCGTTGTATGGGGCCGGCGCGGTGGGTGGGACGGGGTACGTTTTCCACCTGTGGCTGTCAGGGACGAAAGATATAATTATACACTGTACAGCCAGCCGCATACCAATGCAGTAGATCTCCCCCACGGGCGTAACTGAGGTTGTTCGAAGTCAATCCTAGAAGGATCGGTCGCGCACGGAGAGACGAGGGAGGTAGGTTGTGGTCTGGAGACGAGGGAATGTTCACCACGGCGTGTTGGCGGTTGTCGGCCTTGCAGACCACGTGGATCATCTCCGGTTCCATTCTGATAGCTGTGATGAAGTGGAAGAGTGAGAAAGGGCTGTAGGATTGAAGCAGTGGCCTCTTCTCTTTTATTTTTCTTTGTGCTTTCTTGCCTGCCCCTCCTTTAGTCCTGGAGACGATGTGTGTATGCAGGGCCACTGTGCCACCGATCCTCCGCAGTGGACGGCGCACCACACCACACGCACTTGTCCCGTACCCTCGGTCCCTAACAGTGTCACCAGCTATCTATGCGCGATGCCATGGCCTTTTCATCTATACGGAGTTAAATATAGAAGATGGTCTCTTGGTAGCCGCTCTTGGGAGAGAATATGCTAATTATATCCTCTTGGCTTTGGGCTGGTAGTGCAGTAGCCTGAAACGAGCCGGCGCGTAGTGTGCCAGCCTGCCCAGGCGCCAGAGATTCTGTGGATATATAGTCAACTCCTCACTCTTTTCGTTATTAGTCTTTGAGATCTCCGAAGAGTTTCTCTTCTACTTTCCCATGATGCGAGATGATCCAAGCGTTTGATATTAACTAATTAGTCTTCGATTCAGGGTATCTATTCAACATTTAACGTTCAACAGTCGGCAAAAGGCATGATGTGATATACGTGAGGGGTCGATAAGGGTTTGTGTGGGCATCATAAGGACGGGGGAAGTGAGATGGGGGACGGATGCAACCAGACGCCGGTCACACCAAGCGCAAATGCAACAAGGAAGACAGTCAAACCTGACTGGCACAGGTTAAAGCTCAACAAAAGCAGACATGAACAGAAGCAATCACTCCTGCCTCCCCTTGCCATTACCCGGCGGCGGCGGGAAATACATCTGCTGCTCATACTGCTGGGGCCACGGCTGCGGATACGGCTGCATATGCGCCTGCGGCCCCTTCTCCTCCGGCGAATACGCCGTCGACGGCGACGCAATGACCGGTTCCACGGCCTTCGAGTACCCGACCTCCTGCCCGCGCCCATCGTTATCAACGAAGCCGAACCCGAAGCCGAAGCCTGGCGATTGCGCATACTGAGGATGTTGCTGCGACTCTGGCGAATACACACCCGGCCCATACATGCCCTGCGCCTGCGCGGGGTACTCCATGGCCCATTGCGGTGTGCTGATGCCCGTGTCGTTCCAGCGGGCGTGGAGGTGCGCTGGCTGGCGCAGTCGACGGGCCTTCTTGCGGCGGGAGCGGATGAAGAAGAAGCATGCCAGCGCGAGGATGCAGAGCAGGATCACGAAGCCGAGGATTGGCATGGCGATTATAAGGGCTAGGTTTGAGTTGTCGCCGCCGCCGTCGCCGGAGATGAGGTCTGCGGAGGAGGAAGGCAGAAGGGACTCGGAGAAGATGCGGCTTGGGGTGATGGGGAATTCTTGTTCGGTGGGTGTTTGGAAGTGGCAGTTGTAGCGGAGGGACTCGAGGACTGCACCTGTTAGTAAGTTCTGGGCGAAAAGAACGGGAGACATACAGTTCGCCAGGTATACTTGGGGATGCGTTTCGTCTGATGTCAGGTTGTAGCACTTGTTACAGTCGGTAATCTCGTTATCGGCGAACGAGGCCGTGTCGCACCATGTCTCGATATTCTCGCCAGAGGGGTTGTCCAAATCGTACTCGACTGATGTTTCCAGGTCTTTGCATGCCACTGGACACGAGTTGGAGATATCGGACACTTTTTCCGGATAGCCATAGACGCACGATGAGAAGGCGAACCGAAGGTTAACTGCCACGGTTAGTTGACCATCACCGTTGACTCCAGGAAAGGACGGAGCATACAGAGACCCCATTCGACGTCCGACTCTCTTGACGCGTCGTCCACAAAGGTGCTTTGCAGCTGGCACGCAATGCAGCCTTCGAACTTCCTCCCTGCCTCGGTAGTGTTATATTCACTATCGAGACAGACAACCTCTGACGGCAGCGTATCGTTTGTTGGGCTGCAAGTACTCGCACACGGCGAGCCTGGCGTCGTCCGCAACCCAGACGCAAGCCCGATAAGACCGAAGACCGCCCATCTAGAGACGGAAGTCCCAACCGACAAGACCATTGCGAGCTGTCAAACACAGCGATACTTAAAGTGCAGCAAATCCAATATCGAGAGAAATCGCCCAAGCGATGGTCAATCTCTGTGGCATCGAAACCACCCCTCTCCCAGAGAAGGCAAGGTAAAATAAGCGAGCGAAAGAGCACTCCAACAGTGTCGTAGATTATCCAAAACTCAGAAGATGATAGGCAAAGTCTGATTCTTAAGGCCAAGGTAAGTTCAGAACCAGGAAACAGACTAGAGTCGCACGAATCGATCAGCGCGCAACAGACATCTCGAACTCGAACACTGTTGGGCTCCAAGCGGTCTCGTCCCGGGATACCCTGGCAAGAAAAGAATTGATAAAAAGGCCGGGTGGTGCGATCGGCTCAAGCTCAGTCAAGACTCGACCGGTCAGTGGCCGTAATTCGATCACAGATGAACGCTGGGGGCATAAACAAGAGTTGCGTGAGCATTAGCGCAGCCATCTGGCCCCTCACCGGGTCAGACATCCGGCCAGCAAGCTAATCAGGAATTCAAGACATCGGCAGGGGAGCGCAGAGGATGATTGGGGTCGATTGTGACGAGGTGATTGATGGGAGGATTGGGTTGGACGCGGGCGTGGGCGGGGGATGTGATGTGACCAGAGATGCAGACGGCGGGCTTATGCGCGCTTCCGCACCGTGATTGGACAACGCTACGTTCCCTCGCACAGTAGTCTGTGACGAGGAAGAGGCGGAGAGAGGTTCGGAATTCGATACGGTCGTCTGTAGGTTTTTGACCTCGAGAGCATATTCAAAGTGTCAACGAACGATTGGAAAGCAGACGAAGAGTAGGATTTGGTGGCAACTGTCAGCAACAACAGAAGATCCTCCCGAGGCCGTCACGGAAGCCGGGGAAAGTGGATTGATCCCACAGTGGAGAAGCGATGATAAGCAAGATTTATAAATTAAAAGACAGGGTTGATTTGCATCTGGTCCGAACTGGCCCTCGACCTCCGTCTCCGTCTCGTCTGGCTCCGCCCCGTGCTTGTATCACCCACCAAGTCCAAGTTAGACTACATCACAGACAACCACCCAATAAACAAAACGCCACAATGCAGGTTGTATCTTCGCTGGTGGCTAAGGGGATCATGATCAAAAGAGGTTAAAGAACACAAAAAAAAGCAGATTGCGGCACTAACAACGTGGACTTTGTCCAACATCGGGTAGGTTCATGACTCAGTATCGTTCTCAAACATAGAGAAAAGCAAATCTCAACAAATGAAACTCCCGCTTAGCCATACAGATCGTCGTACGAAGGGACTAGTTCCTGCGATGCAGTGTTCGGGTCCGCTTCACGGACTTTGGGTCCTTGGGGAGGTTTCTTATCAGGCTGCGCTGGCAGCGGTGGATGCCGTGCGAGTCGAGGATCATCGGCGCTGAAACTAGTTCGCTGGGAACTTGCCGTTCCAGGCACCGAGAAAATTGGATCCGTCGCGGTGCTCTGGCCGCTATATCGCCGCATCCGCGAGGTGACTGATAATGGAGGTGATTTTGATCCACGAGAGTTGGCGTCGTCTGTGCCTCGCCTTCGCGGAGACCCTAGGGAAGAGACGTTGTCTCCAGCTTCGTCCGCCGAACTATCCGCAAACTTCTTCTCCTCCCATGATTTTGGTAGAGTAATAGGTTTCGGCTGGACAGGCTGAACAGGCTGTACCGTGGGAGGCCGGCTCTTGGTCTTTTGCCGTCGTAGTTTCGCATCATAATAGCCCGTAGGCATGTTTAAGGAATTGACGGTTACCTCGTTCACGATGCCCACTTTGTTTCCGTTGGGTATGTATGGCTCGGGGAGCTCTCTAGAGTCCTGTCGAGGTCCATGGTCGTGATCGAACGAGGCAGCGGACACTGGGCTGGTCCTTGGTGAGGCTCCATACTGGCTCCAAGAACCCTCGTTGGGCGAGGAGATGGCCATATCACCCCATCGAGAATCGAGCTCCGACGAGACCTTGCGCTTCCTGCGGATTCTGTGCATAATGGCCGTCATGATTTTCAACGGATTCTTCATGTGGTGGTGGCCTGCAAAAGGCAAAGATTCAGTCAACATGAGGGCCCTGAGGATGAGAGTCTATATGGGCTGAAAAGGGTTGCGAAACATGTTAGGTAAAGACAGGGGCAAAACAGGGCCGCATGCACCTTCACCACGCAGTTAAGTACAATTCTGTCCTCAACTGTTGACAGCCCCTCTGCGGCAGGCCAGAACCGGCTTGAAAGGGAAGCAAAAGTAGAACAATGCTGCGAGGCTGACCCTCTGCATGGGATGATGCCTCTAACGAAGCATAATCCAGAGGTAACCGCAAGAGCAACAAAAGAGTCCGCGTCGACGGAAAGGATGGAAGGCGCGCATTGAGATCTCCGCGATGGCAGCTTGAACAGGCAGAGACGGCCGGACATTCTTGGGACGATGAGCTGATGATGATGCGGGAGACGCGTACCGGACCCGACAGTCTGGTTGACCCCCTCCTTGTGTTTCCCCGACGGGAGGATTTGAAATCAGCACATTTTGGAGACAAGTGCAGCGCCCCCGGTGATCACCCGGGTTAATGCGCAGCCTTTGGGCATCGCGGCGGAGTGTAAGCGCCACGACGAGCGGTAAGCTTGAATATCACATCAGAATGATCAGATCCAGGAGGTGGGATGTGAGGCAGACACCGGAGTACAACCTGGGATGGCCTCATCAGCGCAAGAAGAGGGGCAACTGAAGTTGCGGCGCAGTCAAGATGCTTGAGAAGATATCAATCGTACTGGACGAGCAGCTGCAGTCCGGCTGACGGTCTGCTTGGCACAGCGCTTCGCCGCGGTTTCTGAGCAGGGGTTGGAGGGGAAGAAGAGCGATGCAACCCAGCGATGAGGCCATGAGGGGTGACTGGGGCTGCTGGAGATGAGTCTGACCAGGGTCTGATGGGCTTGACAGGGTCTGAATGGAAAGTTGATGAGGTCTCGACCAGGGTCAGCCACCAGTCAGAAAGCACGCGAAGTGTTGGGGGAGACCCAAGCCAACAAACGGCGGCTCTCTGAATGAAGGAAGACCAAGCGGATGATCGCCAATATGGCAAATGCTCTTCGTAATCTTCTTGATCCCCCAGTCTGACAGGGTCAGGGCAGACTACTCACCTGAGTCACCTCCAGGAACAACTCTTCAAGTCAAAGGGAAGACAAGCCATAATGCTTAGGTGTTCTTGTGAGGCTTGGTCGGAGTTTTCAAGTGGCCTGACTGAGCTCCTTCCGTTTCCAGGCAAAGCTCTTATCTCGCTAAGCAGCTCTTGGGCACAGACTGCCGATCTCCCTGTCACACTCTCAGTGATCATCTCGACCCACCGGTCACTGTCTAATCGACTAGAAGTAGGGATGGTTTGCCATTTGGAGTAACTGCGGTAAGTACATTCCTCGCTTCGAATACGCAATTTGCGGTTGGAGAGTCGGGACACTTTCTGATGGCGTGAGCCGCGTCCAGGGTTCCCGTTGAATCACACGTCTCCAACTCCCTGCATACCCGCCAGAGCTTGTGCAAGGAGCCTAGACACGCCAATATACTTGGAGTACTGTGTACCGCTCAGGCAACAGATCATGTTTTAGCCGTGATTCGTTGTTGTCCACCATTCTTTCCACACTAAGCGCTCTGCTACGCCCCGTCCTTGATGGTCCGAATCGTGACGATCTCCTGACGTCTCTTTCAATCATGAACGTACAAGTGTTGACCGTGGAGAATACCAACCGGTCTCAAACCTCGAATGCGCGTGGCCAGGCAAGTTAAGTCGCACAGTCTCAATCTAGACTACCTAGGCCTTGCGAGCATGGCACAAGCATCCCCGCCCCGGAATGTTCCGGGGTGACGACCACACGACTCGAACACAAGGACGGGACGGGACTACCCTTACTCGGTCGTGCGGCGAATTTCCGACCCAGGAAGAGAGACATCTCGAGACTGGGCTAGATCTTTGCCAAAAATGCAGGACGTCTGGTGAGTTACCCGAGGTGCTAGGGTACTACTGCTGGGATTACCGTAGGGCACGCAGGGAAAGACCAGGGTTCATGTTGGCCCTAGCCTCAGTACGGTACCCTGATCGAGGTAATTTCTTTGAGATCCCGAGTTGATTTCCATACCTTGCTACAGCGAAATCTGAGGAATTCCCTATCATATGCAACCAGAACTTCTGAAGGCTGTGCATGGAGACGTCCCAAAGGCCGATGTTTCTCCTCCTCAATCAATCTCGCCGATGCCAGCCATTTTTACCCCAACGTCTGAGATTCTACGAGACGGAATAATCCTAACGCCATTGGAAGCATGTCAGGAGTGGCCGTTCTCCACCCTATGAAATTTCCAAAATCGGTACTCCCTCTTCCTGCAGTGCCGGGGATTTGTCCCTTCTTCTTCATCCGAAGCTCGGCTTTTGTAAAGACCGAGCTGCTCTATCCCGGTCTGGCACATGTTAGCCTTCTGGTGATCGAACACGATATTCTTCTCTCCCAGCTGAACCAGTTCTGAGCTCAATATCCGTACTCTTTTGTGCTACAAGGGCTCAAGCGATGGCCAGCCTAAATCTCCATATCCAGGTATCCAGGGGATTATGCAACTTGTTCTCCTTGCAGAAACCGGTCCTTCAACCTATATACGAGCGTCCAACTTCGAAGCACTCAAGCCCTACACAAAGGCAAATTAGGGTTTCAGCCATACCCTATGCTTACACGCCTTGTCTCCCTGGCTCGCAGAGCCCCTTCTTCCTGAAGTGTTTCAAGACAATGCATGCCAGAGAGGAGCACCACGGCCTGTCTTACTGAGCCCAGCTTGTGCTGGTGAGGCGTAGGAGTTCGGGTATAATTGACAGCGATGCTATAAGGATTATTATTGTCAATCTCAGCCACAAGCTTCGCGCCTGGAGCCTCCTCTCCTTCAGTCGCTCAAAGGCACAAAAGAAATGCATCTAATCAAGTTCAACCTCATTCAGATGCGATTCCATCATTGGATACTCCGTGCATTCTGCTTTTCGCCTCGTGATGAGTAACTGCAAGCTCCGTCAGTGCCACGTCCATCTAAGCCCAAAAGTCCTGTTTGATATGAGGCCAGTTTCAGGTTGCAGAAAGCAGTCAGCTATCTAGATTGATACTCTGTACTACCACTCCCTTACCACGGTAGGCTCGCTGGTGGGTGGTTAAGTTGTTTCCTCAAATTCATGCTGCAGTTGGGTGTCGTAGGCTTCTTTATCCTTCATCTTGCCGTGTAAGATGGACAAGGTATTTCGGGTCCAGTAATAAGTCATAATTGGCCCAAAGTATCCATGTTCTTTTCCACTTCCCTTAATCAATGGTGGCTGGATCTCACGGTCGAAGATTGTCCACAGCCCTGTGGGAGTTTCTAAAGCCAGATGATACCAAAACATTCTATTCTTCCAGGTTCTGTCCATCACCTGCGATAATTTCAACGGCGTTGAGGAAACTTTGTTGCTTGAACAAGAATAGGTCAAGTCTTCCTCGGCCGCGAGGATTTCCACAAATGTCCTTTGAACCTCATTGTGCTCATGATAGTCAACGCAATCAATGGCTGTGGCACCAGATATCCAGTAAGGGAGTTGGACCATCTCGATAGGCAAGGAGCATGCCCACTCCAGATCCACAAGCGATGTGATATGCCAGTCGTCGTCAACAAATATATTACTTGCATGCAGATCGGTGAGTGAGTATATGAACGGCCCCTGACGAAGGTCTTGACTGAGGAATAACGGAGCTATTGTTCGCATGGCTGTAAGTCGCGCTGCTTGGTAGAAATAGTCAACTGGGCTTTCGATAGCGTTTGGTTGATGGCGAAGGCGGTTGTCGTGGCAAGTCAAGATATCCGCGACAAACGTGTCGGCTCTCTCGTAGGTGATTCCTCGGGGCATGTCTGTTGGAATACACTCATTCTCCAGAATCTGAATTGTCATGTTAAGCGGGCGGTTTGCAAGTTGAAGGATTCCATCATTATCAATAAGTAGGGATCCAATCTTAGGCAATGGGGTCTTGCACAGGCTTAGGTATATTTTGCTGAGATCGCGAAGAAGATTCGTCCGGAGCTTTGTATCATCTTTCTTCGCGGCCCAAGTAGATGACAGCATCCTTCCTCTCGACTCCTCAATATACTCAATCAATAAATAGCCGACATCATTGAGCCGATTCCTTTCAAGCACGTCGTTCTTCCTCTGGTGGCGGCTATACTTGGAAGGGACTTGACAACCAAACAGACTTAGGATGTGATGGCTCAAGCACCGCCACCAAGAGGATAAAAAAGGAAGGCAGTCGATTCGTGTAAACTAGACAGGAGATTAGTTACCAAAGTAGAGTCTCAGGTAATGCGCAGGGGGCTCATACAGTCTCCCCAGTGGACATTGCAAACCCGTAAAGACGCGGGATTGGGATATCAGGACAGGTCCCCTCCAACCAGGCGTATGTTCCTGCCTCACAGCGAAGCTTCTCGTCTGCATTCCCAGGCCGAAATTCCTCGCCGACACGGTATGGCAAGGGAAAGCGGATGATCACACGATCCCCAGGCTGCGACTTTTTGGCCCCGGCCCAGCTGAAGACCGTGACTGGGATGCAGACGTTGAAACTCCCATGAACCCACTCCTCAGTGTCTGCCAGCCGGCACGCATCGGTTGACTTGAGATTTAGATGATGAGCGACAACAGCTTGGATCCAACTCTGCTTGCTTTTGAGAAGATCAAAGAATTGAGCTCGCTGAGTAAAGTATTGGAGTTCGCGTAGGACGTTGACCTGCTTCTCCTTGGCAACAGAGTATGTTATCTCTTCATGAAGTAGCCGTCGTGTTTGAGGCATGCTGAAGATGGGCGTTTTGCTCGGAGACCTCGTCGAGACGGTAGAAAGACGGTAGTATACCAAGCTTTATAGCAGTAATCCTGCTCGGAGTAGATAGATACCGGTGAGAAGTGAGAACTAGGCCAGGGAAGGAGGCACAGTGACAGAGTCCACGGCCTTGGCAGGGTCGCACAGTCGTGCTTTCTCAATGGAAATACGGGCTCAGCAAGGTGACGAGTAGACTCTCGGCTCGCTTGGAGCGACTAGGCTTACGGCTAGAAGCTTTTTTACGAGACATGCACTTGATCCATCTGCTGGATTTCATCGGCAACATGATCGATCAAGAGCCTCAGTCTCAGGCTTTCACCATGTCCTCCAACCCAGGAGACCAAAGAACTCACGATATACGTGGACCAACCGTACGCTGGTCCGTAGCCCGGCTGGTCTGGTCGTGAGGTATCATCAAATCAAAAAAACAGATACAGAATCCCCAAACACCAACCTGCGGGCACTGCCTCATCTTGGTTCATGCTTAGTACAGAATGATGAATCTCAGCTTCTACCGGGGTGAAGCTTGCTTGTTACACCAACATTGACCTGCACCATCCCATACCTATACGAGGATACGAGGTCAAGGGCACCAGGCCTAACATGCATATAGATCTGCAGATCAATGCATATCCCAGTCCTACATGAGCCACAGACAGCAAAGCAAATCACATCAACCACCCCCTCCTGCCACTCCTCAGATCCGCGGCCTCGAGTCTAACCCACGTCGTCCGATGCCATACCTTCCACGAGCCAAACAACAGCCCAAAGACAAGAACAATAATGTAGTTCATGAAGAAGTCCTCGACATTCCAGGGCGCAAACGCCGTCCAGCCCTGGAAGAAGACGAAGAAGACGGACACTCCGAACCCGGTATACGCGCCCCATGGCCAGAACGCAGCTTTGTAGGGGAGTGTCGAGGTGGGAATGTTCTGGAGGCGGAAGGCTTTGCGGAATCGGATGTGGCAGAGGCAGATTGAGGACCCTGTTTGTGGTAAATGGAGAAGTTAGTGGTTGTAGGTATTTATGGTGCATGGGGAGAAGGAAGAGACGCACAGGTGATAAAGGTCGCGACGCCGGTCATCGAAGTCACCCATGTGTACACCTTGCCCGCACCGGAGGATAGATTCAGGAGGGAAAGGAATCCCACCACGTGGAAAGTCAGCAGGGCAACAATTGGCACGCCATTGCGCATCGTATACAAGAAGATCCGCGGCGCAGCACCTTCTTTTGCAAGCCCGTACAGCGTCCTGGACCCGACATACAACGCGCTGTTGACGGCCGAGAATATGGAGACAAGGATGATGGCATTAACGGCATCAGCTCCCGCTACTGCGCCTGCTCGCACAAACGCAATGACAAAGGGAGAGCTGGCTGTCTTGGACGTGCGGCTCAAAAGGTCCGGGTCATTCGAGGCAACCGTGATGGTCAGAAAGAAGATCCCCCCAATGAAGATAACCAAGATACGCCAGATGACACTTCGCACAGCCTTGGGGATGTCCCTACCAGGGTTGGCAGACTCGCCAGCTGTGAGGCCGATCATTTCGGTTCCGCTGTGTTGCAAGGCTGCGAAAACAAAGATCTGGAAAACGCCCTTGACGCCGGTTGCGAAGGGGCCAGGATCGTGGTAGTAGCGGAACCCAATTTTGCGGTTGCCGATGACGCCCGTGGATATCAGAATTGCGCAGATGAAGAACGCTGCTATGGCAATAACTTTGATCAAGGCAAGCCAGAATTCAGCTTCTCCAAACGCCCAGACGCCGAGGAGAGCGAAGGACATGAATATTGCCCTGGCCTGGTCAGCATCCGGTAAATCCTATTTGAGCAGACTTGTACAAACCAAAATACGAGCGTCCATCCCCAACGCGGCATGTCGGTTTCCCAGTACGTCAAAACAAGGCCGAGGTTATCTGCCGGACGAGCCTCAGTTAGTCCCCGTGTTATGAACATCAGTATCATTCCATGTATAGAGAACGTACTGTATTCCGCCATTATAATCCCGCACCAGAGGAAGAAGTAGTTCCAGCCCAGAGCAAATCCCCATGCCGGGTCAATAAACCTAGTGCTGTAATGCGTGAACGAGCCCGAAACTGCAATGTAAGAGGCCAGTTCACCCAGCGACTGCATGACCGTCCAGAGAAGACAGCCTAGCACCGCGAAGCAAATTAGCAGCCCGGCAGGTCCGGCAGTCGAGAGCCCAGTTCCCATGCCCATAAAATAACCCGGCCCTATGACACCTCCGATGGCCATCATCGTCTACGCCCGTCAGCATACAGATGATATTCGGGGCTGCAAGTGAGTGTATAACGTACCAAGTGGCGCTGTGCCAGAGATCGGTTGAGATCTCCAGAAGCTGCATGGGTAATCTGTGTACCTTCATGGATTGACTTGGCCTCATCCTGGCGTTCAGCGTCGGTGGTGAGTTTGAAGTCATGATCTTGCTGGGGGGCCATGTTAGCAGTCCACTCTGTTTGGATCATGCAATTGTGGAGATACCCGAGTTGACGCAGCCCTCCAGACCTTTTTAAATATAATGTAGGCGATTTGTTACGTCTGGCATCTGAGACACGGGTATTGTCCAGTCGGTGTTTGAACCAGCAAGATATGACTCGGCTCACCCAGTCTAGATGGCTTGTTGACACTATGAAGGATAGGCTGCGGCGCCCAGAGTATTGGAGATGGAGATATGAGCTTCCGGGCGACTTGGTTATGGCCCTGGAAAGTATAGAAACTCCGGGGAAGCTGGAATGCGCCTTGCCTTGGTGTAGATTAGGGCTGATCATCTTATTGGTTGGGCCGAGTCAACCTAGATGAACTGGGGTAATCCTGTCTTGAGCCCTGTCATATCCAGCCTCTGTGAAGATAAGTCATCTTGGGTGAGGGGTATAGTGAGCATGGGTTACTCAAACGCCGGGACAATCGGTGGAAAACCGGCGAGTTCTTCGCTGTTGGGGGATGCACTAGGGTAGCCAATGCTCTCAACTCCGTTGTCGGCTTCATGACTCCGCTTTTCCCCCATGAGAGTGCCCCTGGATGGCCATCTTGTGGACTTACTGATCACGGAGCTTTGTGGGAGTTCACGCCCCGTTGGAGACATTGGCAGAGCGTGTTGACACAGCTGCTAGTCACCAACTCGGTCCTGACTCGGCCCCTAGCAGCAGTTCCTATATCAACGCATCAGTGTCTTTCTACCTAGAGTCTCGATATTCACCTACAAACCATCCCAATTGTCCAGTACGAAGAAACATGGCCTCGCACATCCACCCTCTCGACCCCGCGACTGCCGAGGAAATTCAATGCGCCACGAATCTCGTGAAGAGCGCCTACAATGGCATCGAGCTGCACTTCAAGGCAGCTGGCCTCGAAGAGCCCCCGAAAGCTGCGATGGTCAACTATCTAGAAGCCGAACATAAAAACGAGGCTCTCCCGGTCATTCCTCGCTGCATCTTCCTCATTTGGTACATCAAGCGAACGCCGCGACTCTTCGAGGCTATTGTCGACATTACCAACAACCAGTTCGTCCATCATGCTGAGATGCCTCGCGACTTTCACGGGCCGGTCGATCGCGCGGAAATGAATGAGGCGGCTCAGGTGGTCATGGCGGATCCGAGGGTCCAAGAGGAGATTAAACGGCTGAAGATCGATGATACCACCGTCGTCCTTGATCCCTGGGACTATGGCGTGGACGGCGAGGAAACGCAAACGAGGCATACTCAGGTAGATCTCCTCACGAATGCCCTGATAACAGGTAACTGACAATCCAGGTCTTCATGTACATGCGCAACCCCAAGAACAATGACCCTGACTCGAACCACTACTGCTTCCCGTTGGATTTCATGGTCATCGTGGATCTCAGCGCTATGAAAGTCAAGAAAATCATTCGTTTACCTTTGGGAAGCGATCAAACAACTACTCCCGCGGGCTCGCCAGTCCCTCATCGCCGCACAGATCCAATTGAGCCGGAGTACGACCACCGTCTGCAGAAGAACCCACCCCGGACAACCCTCAAGCCATACCAGGTCGTGCAGCCGGAGGGCGCCTCTTTCACCGTGACCGGTCACCTCATCGAGTGGGAGAAATGGCGCTTCCGTGTCGGATTCAATTGGCGCGAAGGCCTTACCCTGCATGACCTCTCCTTCGATGGCAAGAGCGCGTTCTACCGGCTTTCACTCTCCGAGATGTTTGTGCCATATGGCGATCCCCGAAACCCCATCTACCGCAAGGGAGCTTTTGACTTGGGGAATGTTGGCGCGGGTGTAACAGCCAACAACCTGCAGCTTGGCTGCGATTGTCTCGGGATGATCAAGTACATTGACGGCTGTGTGGTGGCGTCTGATGGCTCTCCAGCGCTGCGGCCCAACGCCATTTGCATCCATGAGATTGACAACGGCATCCAGTGGAAGCATACTAATCACCGCACCGGAAAGGCCACTGTTGTCCGGAAGCGCCAGTTAGTTTTGCAGACGATCATCACCGTTGCCAATTATGAGTATATCTTCATGTGGTACCTTGACCAATCCGGCGAGATCACATTCGAGACTCGCGCCACGGGAATCTTGTCCACGCAGCCAATTGATAAGGACGCCAAAGTCCCTTGGGGCACTCGCGTCGCCGACGGCGTCATGGCGCCTTACCATCAGCATATTTTCAATATCCGTATCGACCCAGCTGTTGGCGGCTACGCGAACAGTTTCGCCTCGACCGACTCCGTCGCAATGCCGTGGGATGATGTCCTTAACCCGCTGGGCACGGGCTACATTACCCAGGAAACAGTGCTTGATCGTGCTGGGCCTGTCGAAGATGATGTCGGAAAGGGTCGGGTCTTCAAGATTCTCAACGAGAATGTCCAGAACCCGGTCTCGTTAACTCCAATCGGATACAAGCTTGTTCCCATCAGATCACAGCTTCTTCTCGCCCATCCAGGCAGTTTCCACAGCAGGCGTTCCGAGTTCTGTTCCGCCCCCATCTGGGTTACAAAACACAAAGACCGCCAACTTTTCCCCGCAGGCGACTATACAAACCAGTCCCTCGGCGGTACTGGGATCAAGTCCTGGTTGGATGAGACGCCCGGAAAGCGCGACAATGTGCGCAACGAGGACATCGTGATCTGGCATACCTTTGGTTTCACGCACAACCCGCGCACGGAGGACTTTCCGGTTATGCCCGCAGAGATTGCCCAGGTGCATCTGAAGCCGTACAACTTTGCACTGTTCAATCCGACGAATGACGTGCCGGGGTCGAACCAGATCGATAACAAGAGTGTTTTGTACCAGGCTCCGAGCGAGCAGGAGACGGAGGCTGCAGGGGAGTGCTGTAGAAGCAATTTGTAGCTGATCTTCTACATAGCTTCATGCAGTCAGTCAGAATCAATGCAAATTTCCACATGCACTTCGTACTCACAAACTAGAGATAAGCCATGCGGGGAAGATGGAGCTGACTCGGCTCTCGACTTGCTGGGAGATAGTCAGTGGGTGCGGTGCGCCTTTCCCTTTTGGCCACCACTTACTCCAACAAACTTGAGCCGAGTCACGAATTTCAGATAGCAACCTCCTCTTCTTCAACTTGCTGCAGGCATCACTGTCTTTATCCATGCGCAAGCGGGCTGAGTCGTAATCTACCATGCATCTTTTTCAACCCATTCCATCTACCGATGCCCCCTCGACGCACCTGGTCTCAAGCCGAAGACGACAAACTCGCCTCGCTTGTCACCCGATTTGGAGATAAACGAGGGCGGGAAAGCAGGTGGCATGAGATCTCGAAACATCTCCCGGGGCGGACAAACAAGGTCTGTTCTCCTTTGATCGGATCAAATACCAGAATGAAAGTCATTGCTA
The DNA here is from genome assembly GCF_003369625.1 of Aspergillus mulundensis. NCBI lineage: Eukaryota > Fungi > Ascomycota > Eurotiomycetes > Eurotiales > Aspergillaceae > Aspergillus > Aspergillus mulundensis. Next base: position 1,317,735 of record NW_020797892.1, on the reverse strand, counting down.
ACGCCACGCCAGGACTGTCGCAAACGCTGGTTCCACTCCCTTGACCCCTCGCTCCGCAAAGGCCGTTGGACACCAGAAGAGGATGCCCTCCTTCTTGACGCATACCAGCGGCTAGGGCCTGCTTGGAAGGAAATTGGTGAGCCCTCACAATCCAGTCTTCTTGTTATTCTATTTCCCGCGGTTAGACTGAACTAACAACCGGTGTAGCAGCACTCATAGCCGGCCGAAAAGATGACCAGTGTTCGAAACGTTACAACGACATCCTTAATCCCTCCGTGCGGAACCGCCTTGAAGACTGGTCGGCTGGCGAAGACCGATACCTGACCGACAAGGTCGCTGAACTGGGAAATAAGTGGTCGGTTATTGCAGCGGGGCTACCGGGTCGGCCTCCGCTTACTTGTCGGAATAGATGGAGGAAGCTGGCAAGAGCGAGCGCTAGAGCTGGGAATGAGGCGTCCTTGCAACCGCAAAGCGATTCTCATGAGCCAGAGCCGCTGTCCTCCACGGATACGCCGACGTCAAGCTCCGCGCCGGTTCCCAACTCCACTAAACAACGCGATGGTTTGTATACTTCATCCCCACCTACGGGCAGGCTTGCGGGTCGAATCTTTGATGGGATTGCATCGCTCAATCCTGTTCCTGCCCTTGGGCACTTGGGCAGTTTAGGAGATCCTGATGGGACGCTCACCACACCTCCTGAATGTGCTGATTCTTTCCCTGTTTCTCAGAATCGAAACCAGCATACCACATCCGCTTTCCACCACCGACATACCGACGAGACGCTTGTGCCGACGAGGGGCCATGAGTCCGCTGCGGACGCATTCTTACAAGCATATCTTCACGACCAAGTTGGATGGGAGGAGCCAAATCCGATCGACTTAAACCCGGTTCCGAACTCCAATACATTCCCGGAGTTGAATCTAGGATTGGATTTGGATCTGGATCTGACTCTGGACCGGGAGCTCGAGCCCGAAAATCATCCACACCGGCAGTCTGAGTCCAGCCCTGCGTATGAAACCCCGATCGCCACAGCTCCAACAGAGTCGGTGGAGGAAGCAGCTATTCGGCAGGCCATGGCCTCATTTGGCGCGCAACAGCCGTCTTTTGGCAGGGACACGGGCGTGCAGCAACATCATATCCATCATATCCATATACATCATCACCATCACCACCACCACCATCATAAGTAGGCAACCTGGATAATTTCTCAAGCTTAGAGAATCGAAGGCGAGAATTACCTTATGGAGGTTCGTCCAAGGTCACGCAAGGCAGAAGAAGGCCGAAAACCTTGATCCTCCAACCCATTGAAGACAAATGTGGACATGGCCGGTTTAAACATAGCTGCGGAATCAACCAGACGAGATATTTGCACGAATCTTTCCTTCGCAACATTATCAGCGTCGTCCCTATGGGATCACCTACGCTTCACGCTAGAAGGCGTCTCACAGAGGCACGGCTGTTCATGCACGTATTGAAGGCAATGCATAGTCCATTATCATTAAGCCCTAACTTCCCGGTCAATGACCGACACCGGGGATACAGGAGAGTATCAAGATACCCAACCAACCTAGGACTAGTCATTCACATATTCCCATAGAGAATTTTAGGGTGCTTGCCCTAGACCCCCATAACGCCAACGTATCAAAAGTTGTTCCCACCCCAGACGCCAAAACGCTCTAACGTAAGAAAATATTTCGCTCAGACAGCCTTCCCAGATAGATATGTCGATAGATATCTTTAGACATTGATGGCCCTCGCCATATCATTCAGAGATTCGTAATAAGACGGGACAGAACCGGTCGCGGGCGACGGGGCCCTCGCTCCCCAGACTCAGAGCGAGACCTGGAGCCCCGCGTGGATGTACCGTTTGGCCCAGCCGACACGGTCGTAGTTGTCCCTGTAGTACTCGTAGGCACCGACGTCGTCGAGGATAGCCAGTTCGACACCGATCCAGATCCCGACGCAGACGCCGACGCAGTCCCCCCCGGCTGATACTGGTACTGCGGGTACTGCGTCCCCAAGCTAGGGTTAAGGTTATAGCTCTGGACCCCCGAAACCGACGACGCACTCCCCGCGGGCCCAGCGCCACTCCCAGTCCCAAAAGTCCCCGTACTCGACCGTGGAATCTCAAAACTCGACGAGAACCGCGTGCTGATCTGGCTGTACCGCGAGGGGTCGTAGCGCGGGTGCAGAGATTGGTACGCGGGCGGTGGTGCTTCCGGCGATACAGTCGATATCGACAGGGTTGTTGAAGCGGGCGCCGACATCCCCCGTGCTCGGGACCCTGATCTTTGGCCCTGTCCCTGCCCTTGTACGTGTCCTTGCCCGTGCCCTTGGCCCACCGCACCCGCGCTAGTATCATACGCGTACATGTTCGGAGCCGTCGTGGACGTCGGCGGCGGCGACTGCGCCATCATACTGAGATAGTCCTCCGGCGTGGCGGACCGCGAGTGCGCTTTCGACGAGTACCCCGTGGCAAGCTGGTAGTCGATCAGCCGTTCCTCGCACTGGCGGATGCGGTCCCATTTGCGCTTTTTCATGAAGAAGAAGATTATTCCTGCGGTGACTGCACAGCAAACAGACATTAGTCTTTCAAGTCCACGTAGGGTATAAGTGACTCGTCGGGTCGGGGTATAGGTAAGGTAAAGTAAAGACGCACTCGCAATAGCCGCCACACCACCCACCACAACGCCGACGATGATCCGGGTTGTTTTGTCGCTGGGTCCGTTGTGGTCTGTGCCGTCGTCCACGTTGTCTGCGTTGGCGGTGTTGGCTCGGGAGACGAGCGAGACGGAGAGGTATAGGAGGGCCGGCATGGTGTACTCCGTACTTGATCAGGACGCGGCAGCATAGAGGTGGACGTAAGTAAGTGCGAAGTAGTGGGTTGGTAGGTAAGGACAAGCAAAGACAAGGACAAGGAAGGATACACAAGCAAAGCATCCACCACAACAAACAAACCGACCACGCAGAGCTATGGCAGGCAAGCTATCCTGTACGCTGCCCTGACCTGACCCGACAGGCTACAGCAGAGCTCGATCAATGCAGGTGCCAGAGCCAGAGCCGGATACGGATACAGGATCCAGCGCCAGTGCAGCCAGCCAGCGGCATCCCCGCCTTAAGAAGACCCTTGCCATCGACTGACAAGCCTGCCACCGTTAGAACCTAAACTACAAATCGCCTACTGGGCCACTGAAAAGAGCCAAAACACCCCGCCGCGATTGAGTTTAGCAGACGAATCTGAAACGCAGGCCGCGGCCAAAAATAGGCTGGGAAGTGTCGCTAGTTCCCTGCAGCGCGAGCACTGAATTGGTATAGACGCATGGGGGATTGCTTTTTTTGGGCGTCGGAAATTGATCGATTGGCGGAGGCTGCGAGTTGACAGAGGCGCTAGGGACGGAGTGAGGAGGGCAAGCGCCTGGATTCTGGCACTAGACGGGGATGGTTAGGGTGAAGACTGAAGGATCTGGGACTGGGACCAGGGAGGGAGAAAGGGTCCGAAAATAGCGATTATGGTGCTTTTAGCTGGAAGGGTTGGCTAATTAGCGGTGCTTGTTTTGGCGCCGTTGGTTGGGCACTGACACTGTATCTATCGACGGTGTACAAGGCTGATTCGGCCGACGGACGGGGTTCTTTCATCTCATATCTCGTACTCTGGTATTCGGTTGGTAGTATACACGATATCATCTCTCGTATCCTTCTCATGTTGGTCATTGTTCATTCAGCATACGCCCGGTACACCTCAGTCCCCTCCTTACTCAGGATCTCCAACGGCACGCCGGCACCAACAAACCAAACAGACCCCTCGTGCGCCTGGAGCTTCTCCTTGCCCTCGATAACCAGCTCCGCCGACCCCTTAGTAACGATCGCTATGCTCGGTCCGCCAATCGCCCTGTGTCGTTCCTCGTCGCCCGCATCAAGGATAGTCGCCAGGACATTGAACTCGGAGAACGGCGGCGCGTACTCGTACGTCTTCTGCTTCTCGCCGCGCTCGCTCTTCTTCCGTCCTAGCTGCGCCTGGTCGATGTTGTGTGGCTTGAAGGAGAGTGTCTTTGCGAACAGCTCGACGTTGTTCCTGTCGGCGCGCGGGCAGAAGCCCGTTGCGAGCACATTGTCCGACCGCGCCATGCACTCGAGGATATCGCCCTTCAGGTAGGCGTGGATACTGTCGGCAGGCACGCAGACTGCCTCGCCGGGCTGAAGGACCATGTAGTTCATCAGGAGCACGGCTACGAGCGCACCGTTGTCGGACTCGGAGTACTGCTTGCTCACGCGCTCCAACAGGTCAGGGACATACTCGTGCTTGGCGCCGAATTCCGCCTTGGGTAGGCTATGCAGCTGCGTAACGAGATCCCTGACGGCCTCCGGCGGCAACTGGAGGAACTTCTTCGTAATCTGGCGCAGCAACTCATCGTCTAGGCTAGCATTGGCCGGGACAAACTGGCTGAGCGGCTTGAGTTTCATAAGCGCCTCGATATCAGCTAGCGGCTTGAACCCCGCGAAGAGCTCGAACTCTGACAGTGCAACCGCGATCTCGGGCTTGTGGTTTGTGTCGCCAAAGGTGTCGGGGTCTTTGAGGTTGAGGTCCTCTGCTAGACGCTTGTTCGGGTGGACTTGGAGCGGCAGGGCTTTGGCGAAGGACAGCACCTTTGGCAGAAAGGGGATGCTGTCTGCGAATTTCTCCTTCACGGACCGGCCGATCAGGTCTGGCTTGCGCTTTAGGTAGTTCTCTAGGGACTCTCCGGTGCGGAGGATATGCGAGGGCACGGTGGGATATGTGCCCATCCACATCTGTGAGGTCAGCCATCATGTCCGAAACAGGGCAATCGCTTTGAAACAAATACATACCTCAGAGTACATCTCATCATTCGAGACCCCCGTTGACCCAGCCGTCTTAGCCCAGAGCTGGCCGGCAAGAGACTCCTGCCCCTGCTTCCCCCATGGGTCTTGCTATAGCCGATCAGTACATCAACGAAACAAGTAGAGCAATTTTAACAAGTAAACACACCTTAACACCGCATTTTAATTGCACTACGCTGTCTGTCATATTGAGCTAACTTGGTCTGAAAAGTTTGTGATATTCGATGGAATCCGACGCCATCGCGACGTGGATAGCCCTTTTATGTACCTGTATGATATGACATGACAGGGCCACCCACTCAAACTCTGTCGTCATGACGAGCAACCAGGCCAAACGCACCCGCGAGAGCCGAGAACGTCGCCGGTCCAACTTCATGATTGAACATGTCAGGTTGGGGATGGATCTTCGGACAAGGGTCTGCGAGTTGGGCGCGTCAGGTTGACGTCAGACTGTACGGAGTATGCGGGTGGGGATGAGATGGAAATACGGAGTCTAAAGAATTAATAATCGTTCGATATTCGCTAAGATAGCAGACATTATGTATGTATAATGATATTATAGCTCATAACCTCATCCATAGATATCCTCCGCATCAGGAACCATCACGGTCGTGAGCCTCCTCGCCGCCCGATGCCTCTTCTCCGCAGCCGAAGTATACAGATCCGCCGGTCTTGAACGCTCCCGCCGAGCAGCGCCATACCCCTCATCCAAATCATCATATAGATCGTGGCTGTCATTGATTTCATCTTCATCGTATGCATAGTGAGCCTGGGCTCGAGCTCGAGGGTGGACTGCAGCCCGTGATCGAGATCGCGACCGCGACTGTGTCTGTCTCTGTGCCTGTGCCTGCGATGCGATCGTCCGCTCCTCAATCCCAAGCCCCATATGCTTCCTACACGCAGGCCCAGAGGGGAGGTGATTATAGTGATATCGTGACCCTGACGCTAGCACCGGCGATCGAGCCTGCACGGTCGCTGTCTCGGCCACGACGGCCGTATAGTCTTTTCGGTGGATGGGCTTATATACGAATTCCGCGCGGCTGCCTGATGATGCGCAAGACGGTAGTGGCAACGGGTCTGTATTTGATCGGTGCGTGGTGTATTGGTCGTAGGGGGCCGGAGAGGTGGAGGGCGAGGAGGCTGGGCTTGGGCTCCCGCTCGAGCGCTTCAGGCGCATGGAGAGACGACGGGGATCAAGTGTCTTCATGGTAAAGGAGTTATTGCGCGACACGGACATTGACCTCGTATTCGTGAGCGGGATGATGTCTTCTTCGAGAGTTGGGGTGCGAGTCGAGCTGGAGGAGTACTGTTTGTATAGAGGTAGGGCACGAGTGGAGTGGGCGTCTCGCTCGTAGGCCGGTTTCGAGTGTGCGCTGCGAAAGCGGTTGAAGGACATCCTGACAAAACCAGGTGGGCAGGAATGTAATTATATGCAGCGAAGGATGCGAGCTGAGACGTGAGGCTTAGCTAGCCCAGCAGAGTATACTTTGCCCAGAGACCAGCCAAGCTGTTTGATCGCCCTCCAAGACTCGGGGTGGAGAGCGCCATGATATAGCCCTCTGCAATCCTGCCAGCATCAGCGTTTCTAATTTTGATTCCCGCCGGCTTGTTTGCTAAGTGCTTCGGGGTCAGCGAGGTGCATGAGACCCTGGTCGTCGACGCAAGATTGCGCAAGTCCAATGTTGTGGTTACAGCGTCGAGACGAGAAATAGCCGCCGTGCAAAGACCGAGCGAGCGGGGGGCTGCATTAGACTGCGTTTAGTCTTGCTGATCCCTGGGTAAATTTCCATTAATAGCAGCTTGATTGATCTATATTAAGTCGGCTTGGCGGATTAATTAACCCTGCATCTGCCAGAATGCAGGCTAATTGACAATTTTAGAACAGCAGCGAGTATCTCCAAAGTGTGCTAGCTACTAATGCGAGAGCTACCCCAAGCACTATATTTAGGTGAATTAGCAAAGCTAGTGGTTTAGCAAATTATCATAGCTTGTCATCTTGTTGTGTCGGTGACGCGCGACGTAAGCGACGTAAGTCTCTCTAGCCATTATTCCATATCTAGTACTAGCAATAGTCTATGAGACAACCCTTAAGCACCCTGTCGCGCTTGAGCCAACGCGTTATCCACCAACGTCAGGTGTATCCAATAACGCCGTCATGCAAATCCCCAATTGAGGGGTGCTAGAAATGAGCTCAATGGCAAGATGCAGAAGAAAAAGTAAGCAGAGTAAAACCGCCCATGATCCAACCCAGACGCCACTTGCCCCTTGCAAGGATATCGAATATAGACGCAAAAAGCAACCATCGTAAAGCACGTAAATATGCGTCGTGAGTCGTGTCAGCGATGTGTAAGCACCAGTAGTCTTCTTCATATAATCCAGACGAAGCGCCGATCATGCAGCAACGTAATAAAACCACACGCTTCGTGTCGCAATTTGATGAACTGGCACAGAAATCAACGTTTTGGTCCGGCAGACGTCATTCTGAGCGATACATGGGGCGGGGAGACGGAACGCATTGGTAACGAGTACCTCCTGTCGGTTTCGAGCAAACCAGGCCGGGTTGCGGGGTATTCAGTGCTTTTTGCGAGACGTATAGGAGGTGGCGAGGATAATGACGATGACGAGCTCGAGGGAACTTTTGAACACTCAAGGCTACACTCAGGGTCTGGCGAGAAGAAGCCGTGTTCATGATACGAGTTGAGAGACGGCGCGTTCCCGTGTTCGCTGCTGGAAACAAGCTCCAGGCCTCTGGGTTCCATTCCAGGAGGGTGAATCCAAGCCCAGTCCATATCCTCTTTGGACTGCGATGACTCGAAGCTATGGGATAGAGACCTCCCTGCCTTCGCTAGGCTCGGTCGGCTAGATCGACGTGCGGCCGCTTTCCTTCTCTCGAGCTCATGATTGTATGAGCCTCGCCTCCTCCGTCCACGATCTGCGCTGCCGTCGTGGGAATGCTGGAAGAGGGCGTTCGCCAAGAGCAGTGCCTGGCTATGGCTTAAAGCTACCCGCGCGCGCATCTTCTGTATAGCAGTGTCCAAGGCTAGCTCAATGGCACAATGGTTCCGGATACGTGCAAGCTTCGGCCATGTGGCTCGCTCTCCGCATAGACACGCCTTGAGCATGAAATCGGTGGTCGGGTTCTTCAATAATCGAGGGAAATGAGCATAAAGGATCTCAGGATAGATATTGATGTCCCCAGAGTATTTCTGGTTCATGATTGAGATGGATTTGGTGAACGAGTTCGGGAAGACGCCAAGTTCCGTCAGTACCGCCATCCGATGCATAACTTCTTCCTTTGCAAGATGAGAGACTGTGTGGAAAATTCGAGACGCTGTTGACGTGGGTACGGCGACACTCTTCGGCTCGTCGTCTTTGGCAACAAACGGCACAATGTGTGGATTTACCTGCGACACAATAAAGTGGTTGACGTTGAACATCTCCGACAGGCGATTCATAGGCAAGTCTCCGTCGACGGAGCCGTCAATATATTGCTTGTGCAGGTCGTTCCACGGAACAGGCTCGCCCGTCAACGGATCTTTGGCCATCAAAGTGAATGGAGAAAAGACAACTGGGACCGAACATGAGACAGCCCTGGCGGGTATTAGCATGGCATCTCATACAACAATGCAGCAACTTACACAGCAGACCAAATCAAGACGTTAGGGGCCGTGATGTAGTTCAAGAGCTTCGGAAGCTCATACACCCCAGCGCTAGAGACGCAAACGTTGAGAATCCTTCGGGTTCGGTTGTACGCCTCTTGAAAGGTAATGTCACCGAGCCAGTTTCTCATAACCTTAGCCAGGTGTGTGATATCCAAAAACGCTCCGTGTTTTAGGAACCGTGCGGTCTTCTGCAGGATATTTTCCTCGCAGTCTTCCTCATCAAACACAGAAAAGTCGCCGTAAGGGAACGAAGCCAACAATGCAGGAAGTTCGTCCTCGGTGCGGGTGCAGAACACCGCGCAGACAATACTGCCAGCAGAGGCGCCGGAGATAATGCGCGGCAAAAGGTTCGACATCCAAAGCGATTTTAAGACGCCAATATGATTCATCCCAAACGTAGCTCCGCCCGAGAAAAGAAGCGCGCTTCGTCCAAAGGCCTGTCTCGCAGCCAGCAGCTGGTCGAGTATATACCTCGATTCGGCCGCATCGCACCGGTTACCGCCAGACACTTCCACCAGGGATGATATTGTCTGGACGGCGGTCGTTATATATTTATCGATGAGGTTCTTTGTTCCGAAATGGGTGTGCTTGTATAGAGAAGCGTTGCTCATGCCCCCGAGATCACGGCTCAACGATGTCCGAATCAGGTACAACATGCGGCTGACATCACAGCTCAGACGCGCTGCTTCCAGCTGCTCGAGGCGCTCTTGCACAAGCCGGGGGTCATACTCGTCGCATTCAAACGTCGCTTTCCAAACGTTGTTGTTCTCGAGTTTGTCGAGTTCGCAGGCGCATTCTTTCCATTCTTCCGCGGACACGGCCTAACAGGCAAGACGAATTAGCAACTGTCCCAACGAGCACGGACAAAGTAGTGTAACGCCGCGACAGCACAGATCAGACTCACATTTCGCATGCGCAGGTACAGCACCTGCTTGCGATCTTCTGTCTCCGATTGTATCTCCTCCTCGAGCCCTCGTTTCTTCTTTGAGACAATGTCTTCGGAGTTCCAGACGCTGCCGGCCCATGTAAGGGAACCTCTCACGACGGAGGCTAGGGAAGGGACGGTATCGAGGTTCAGCCGTGTGCGGTAGCCATTCCGAGGGGAGTCCTTCGGATGGGCATGGCTGTTCGAGTATTTACTCTTACTATGCCACGTCGTGGTTATTAGCGGAGTGTCGGGGACTGGCGACATGACAAGATCATTGGCGACAGTCGGATATCCATTCGGCGGAGGAAGCAACGGAGTAGGAAGATGACAAGCGCTGTGCAGGAGGGTGTCGCAGTTAAGAAGCATAAAGATGCCGATCAAGATAGACCACGACACAAAAGATGAGGGGTGGGATTTGAATAGTAATGCTGGCAGCCTGGGGAAGAGAAAACCTGGGAGTCAGGCGAGACCGGAAAAGAGTCACGAGCGATCGCGGAGGCCCGCTGGCCCGCTGTGAGCCCGCACGGCAAGCTTACGGTAACGCTTACGCTGCTTAGAGGCTGCCCAAGCCCAGTGGCCGCCATAACCCCACGAGCGCCCCCGTGGTTTTGTTTCTGGGGAAGGCGACTCCTCTGCTTCCTAGTGGTGCAGCCAGATTCCCCCACATTTTCTCACGAAATCATCCACTCAGTCCGATGTCAGTTTGCTATCATAAAATTGTCCCCTGGTATGGCTCCGGCTCTATACAACGCTGCCGCCACGCAAAGTCAGCAGCGTTGCACCTTCCTCCAACTCAATTCTGTTCCCCCTACACCGGACTACTGATATGGTTGACCATTAATTCGCGATTTACATGGCGCAACTAAAAATACACGGTACTGGAGTCATCCGGCCATGCGGGGAGACATTTTCACATGCGAGGGGTACGGTTCTTGTCATGTGAGCTGGCTCAGCCCGTTAAGGAGCACACCACACCGACGCGCATGGTCATACTAATCAGGGTGTTGGCGCAACCACAGCCGCAAAGCCCGTCTTGCTTGCTGCTCTACACCATCTTCTCGCCAGAAATGACCCGCTCCTTCGATCTCTTTTGATTGAAACTGGCTCTGAGAGACGCCGCTCAGCTCGCCTGACCATTTGCGTAACTTGCTTACGGAAGTGAAGGTGTCTTCATCTCCGTAGATAGCTAGAGTTTCATGTGCACGTAGCTGGTCTGTTGGCTTAGGGCAAGGGATCTGTCTCCGTTGCCCCGACGCTTGGGTGTGCACTTCGAGCGACAGATCGAGAAATAGTGTCAGTAATAGGTTGATCGGGGGGAGGAGCGGTGAAACAAGAAGGTATGATATCGTTGTGCCACACGATTGTAACAACGGCCTTGCTTCCTGGCCCAGATTGGCCGCATCTAGATTCGTTGATGAATTTAACTGCGGTATCTCGTCTCTCGACGATGCGCAGATGGCCTTCGCGGTGAGGAATATTTTATGGGCTGGAGTGTGCTGGATTGCATTCTTGAAGACGTCCGCAACCACTTCGCTTTCTGGAAGATGAGAAGCGACTAAAGATCCGTACGAGTAACCACCAAGTATGAGGTGGATCCCTTCTTCGGTACCCTTTTCATCCGATTGATGCGTAAGTTCCAGCTTCAAGCATCGCAGATAGAGCATCATGAATCCATAAACGGAGACATAATCAGCCAATTCGGGCTTCGCTGTCCAGCTAGTGCGCCCATGAGAATCACCCGCACCGCTAGAGCATGGTTAGAAGTGCCCGCATATTATAAAGAAGAGTCGCACCGGAAATTAAAGGTGCCAACCACATAGCCCGCTTCAAGGAGCTCTCCCCCGATGAAGCTCACAACCGGATCGTCATAGCAACCGCCGAGCGAAGCATAGGGGTGTGCGACGATGGCTCCTCGTACGCGCCATTGAGATGATACGTTCGGGTTCAATAATTGCTGCGGGAGATAGATTCGGCAAGCAAGCTGCGTGCCGTCGTAGATGGAGGGGACGGTGAGGGAATGGGTTGGAGAGGAGAGATATTGCGGCATTCTTTCCTGGCTTCGTTGCTTATGGGCGGGAGAAGAGGTTCGGAGGCGCGGAGTTGATATGCGACAAGAGGTTTCCAGAAGTCAATAGCAAATAGCAGTACTGTCAAGCAGGTCTTTTCGGACTGGAAGTATTGTTGATGACGGTGGGGTTGATCGCTCTTTTGTTGTTCGCCGGCGAGCGGGTAGAGCCTGTGCTAGATATATATCAAGACAGCCAAACCCCCATCTGCAGGTACTGCGTCAAACGAAATCTTTGCTACAAGAGGTCTAATGAGATTGATATACTACGACGATATTATACGAGTCAACCCGATTTTAGGCGACATACGTCGAATCCAGTTTTGGGGTATAATGTGTAGCTAACTCGCTACTTTTGGTGGTAAATTCATACTATGTACGTTTATTCTTGCATGTTGTCGTCAATATCAAGGTCGTCAAAGTCATCCAGTAGCTCGTCCATGTTGATCTTGGGAACTTCTTCATCGCCATCGTTCATCATGTCCGTGTCTGCCACGCTCATGGTGTCATCCTTCTTCTTGTTCTTGTATAACGCCAGCGTCGCCCGAAGATCCTCATCCTCTTCTACATCGCGCAGGAACATCTCAAAATCGTTCTCCACAGACTCCTTGTTGTTCGGCAAGAGGTAGGGGTCGTGCTCTGTAGCCATGCGCTTGAGCTTCCAGTTGCGTTTGGTGTGCTTAGTGCGCCTTGGGTAGAACTTCTTGACCAGGACAACATCTGGAATGGTGGAGTTGTACGTGTTGGACGCCTCGATTTCGTCAAATTGCGCGTTGTTGAAATTTGTTCCCGTCAACATGTAGCCGAGCACGGAATCACCGGGATGGATGATGCTGCCGAGATGGGTTCGCGTGAAGTATTGCCTATCGCCGCTGAAGTCAGATGCACGAGCAACGGTCACTTCAGACAGAAACCATTTGCCCTTGGAGTGTCCTGTTGGCTCAACATCTAGCACAATGAACTCAACGAGGTCTTTAGCCTCTGTGAGAGATGTGAAAGGCGATCGCCAGTATATCCGGGAGTTGAGATCGGCGGTCTGGAGTGTGTTCGGGTCGAGGAAGCTGATCGAAGTGCCAATACGGTTGCAGAGCAGCAGAGGAGAGATATTGCCAAGCTGTTTTGCGAGTTTTATTGGGATCGCCACGAGATCGTCCTTGCAGATCGGCACGATCTTAGCAGAGTAGGTAAACTTGTACGACTTGGTCGAGGTATGAATGTCTTCGGAGATAATCTGCTGCGACTTCGTAACCTCTACGGGCACTGCGGAATGGAGGAAATCGAGGAAGCCTTCGGCGTGGTTCCGCTGGGCGAAGAAGAAATCAATTCCGTTCTTTGCCTCCTTGATATTGATGGTATTCTGATGCGCCTTGTGCTTAAGGATGAGCTGTTCGAGGTATAGGAAGGTTCGCTTGTGAAGGACCTGTTGTCGGACTTGGACGGACGCACGCCACGTGTTGGGGGTATATGACTTTGCGCACTCCGGACATTGCTGGTACATTACGATGTAGATGACCTCGAAAGTCTGCTGCAGGATAACACCCTCGGATACCGAGTCTTGGATCGTGAGCTTGACCTTGACTCTCCGCGAGTGTGGTTCCGTCCAGATAAATCCCGCATCGATGACTCGAATTTTGTTCAGTCCCTTCAGTTTCTTCAAGCACAGCGCCAACAACTCGCGCGACTCGAGAGCCGCTACGTTCCATGAGTTCGGTGGGAGGAGCCAGCGCTCGCAGTCACGACAAAAGTTCAGGACCGCTTCTCGTTGAATACCTTGAGAGATGTCGACTTGGAGTTTCATGCAATCCGGACATATCGTCGTTCCAACTAAAGGAGCCCCGCAGTTGTAGCAGAGCGTTCTGAGCATTCGTTAGTCAACTGGACTGTCGCATGGAAGGAAGACGGACGTACGTGGGAATCTCGCTTGCACCGTCGGCCTGCGGTGCCATAGGCACGGGGGTATCAATATCCATTTTCGATTTTCCTGCCGTCAAAGCTTGATGGGTGTCTGAGTTGAGGCAGAGAAAATCCGCGATTAGAGATCAAAAAAAAGTTTCGCCCCTCATCGATTAGTCAGTGGATCAAGATCGATAAGGATCACGTGCTGCTATCAACGTGACCGCCTCAGGCACCAAATCATGCCTAAGCGGGACATATTGATCGATCACCTGAGTGCGCGGCGAGTTCCAAAAATCTGCCTGGGAAACGCCACAAATTTCATGAGAAAGCGTGGAGAGTGATCTGAGCGAGAATATTGTACAGGTGTTGGTATATACCGCCGGTAGAGGGTATCTAGTATGTGGCGCCCCAGTAGGTATACATATACATAAGGACATTGAAGTGGAGAGCTCACAACGGCCTTTCGAGGAAGCAAAGAACATCACTCATCAACCAAGCGCAGGTGATACGTTCCCAATGCCTCCTGAGTCATCGGGCTAGGAGCCTTGACCATCGGATCCTCCCCAAGCTTTCCGGTCTTGGGGAAAGCAATGACATCCCGCACAGAGTCCTTGCCTAGCATGACAGCGACCAGACGGTCAAAGCCCAAGGCCAGTCCGGCATGAGGAGGACAGCCTGCGCGAAGTGCATCTAGCAGGTGGGAGAAATCCGTTAATCGTTCAGCCGGCATCTGGAGGACATCCCGGAGAACGAACTCCTGAACTGCAGCATCATGGATACGACGACTACCACCACCAAGTTCTACTCCATTTACTACCAAGTCGTAGTGATCGGCAACAACTTTAGTGGGGTCGGTGAGAAGCAAATCCACATCGGCAGCACTTTTTGGCGCAGTGAAAGGATGGTGCGTAGAAGATAGACCGGCAGCACCGCCTTGGCCAGGCTCTGAGTCGCTAGATGGAGAGAAGAGGGGAAAGTCAACAATCCAAAGAAAGTCGAATCCCGTCGCAGCAGGTTTGAACCCTGACTCCACAGCAGCGGTATGAAGGGCGCGACGAAGGTCACCAATTGGCGTTGAACCGCCGGAGAAGGGGGCGGCTTCGCGGGCTTGGATTACAAGCAAATCGCTGTGGTCAGGCTCCAAAAGATCCTCCACATATTCGGCAGCTTGAAAGCCGAATGGCTGTAGTCCGCACAAGGGCTTCTTTGCGTCGTACACAAAGATACCGGGCCCGCCTTCTGGGTTCTCATTGAATGGTGCACCGGCTGGCGAATCAAGGAATCTTGTGATGAATTCAGACGTAGCTGCCGGGTCGTTGTCGTTACCTTCGATCTTGAAGATTTCGACAATAGGATTTGTTAAGGGGGTAATCTTGTGGATCAGGTCCACTGGCAGCAGATGCTCAACTCTGTGGATTTCCATTCCATACCGGGTGTCGGGCTTGTCCGAGCCATAGCGACTCATCGCATCCTGGTACGACAGCCTTCGAAATGGACCAGAAGGAGCTTCGGTGTCCATCAAGGTCGACCAAAGTCGGCGTATAACACCTTCAACAACTCGCATGACGTCCTCGCCTGTCGCGAAAGACATCTCTAGATCAAGCTAAGACAGAATATATCAGCGACAAGGCGACAAGCGAGCCGTCTATTTTACTTACTTGCGTGAACTCTGGTTGCCGATCTGCTCGGAGATCCTCGTCCCGGAAGCAGCGAGCAAATTGATAATACCTAGGAATACCGCTAGCCATGAGAATCTGCTTGTACTGCTGTGGGCTCTGCGGAAGCGCATATGCTAGACCGTGTTTCCGCGTAGGAACCAGGAATTCACGAGCTCCTTCAGGCGTGGACTTGAACAGCAGAGGGGTCTCAATCTCGACAAAGGGGGGCCGGCCTTGCTCCAGTTCTTCTCGACAGACATTGCGCACTCGTGCTCGAAACTCTAGCGCCTCACGTAGCTCGCTGCTAGTCCTAAGTTGCAGATGTCTATGCTTGGGAGGATGTACCATATCTGGTGCCATCCAGATATCGCCTGGAAAGTCATTGAGAAGTTGAATCTCCTCGAGTGAAATTTCCCACGGGTCACGCTTCTCCATCTCGGCATCCTTCGCCTTCTTAGCCTGGACTTTACCCTTCACAGTTACTGGACTGTTGGGCCTGAGGTTTCTGAGCTGCTCAAATGACGCATTGCGGCCAGTCGACACGATTTGTATGGTATGTTTCATGGTTGGGTCTTGTAAACGGACGAAGGATAACTTTTTGGATAAATCGCTACGAACTCCGAGGTAGCCGTGTAGGACGACATCCTGACCTGGCGAGGCTTGAGAGAGGAAGGTCTGAAAGTCGCAAGTAGCAGGGGGAAATTCGACTGTGGTAGGTCATCGGTTAGCTGTCTTGGACTCTAGCAGCGCTGACCTGGATGTACAATTAGGCAGCTATTGGGAACGAAACACACCCGCCTGCTTGTAGTTTTCAAGAAATTGAGGCTGCGCCAAAGGAGTCCCGGCTTGCTCGCGCAGACAGGAACCTTTATGAAAAGCTCTCCGGGACGAGTTGATGCGAACATATGATCCCACAGTCGGCATACTTCTGCTGCGCATGTAGTTGTATATTTCGAGATAGCTCGTGCGGAGACGAGCGCTCCTATGCGCCGCGCGCGCCAGCATCATCCCGGCGATATTGAACACTCAACGGTAAATTGTCAAAGTCAGAGCTTCATGTAAACATCGTGGTGCTTTTGAATCGAATGCCATAAAACATGCGGCAGAAAGGCACCGCCCTCTAAAAGCGAACTAGCGTGTTATCCACACCACATTAAATAGCGGAAAATCTCGCGGAGCTTTCTTTTCCTCCATCCTTCCAAGTTTTATACTTGTGAGTGCTACCTTTGGTGCCCTGCTGATATGAACCTGAATTCTAACATTATCGCAGATGATGAAAGCCTAGTGTGTTATATATGATCCAATCTCTCCTCTTGGAGCCTAGCTGCTCTCCCTTCGGGGCTTAAGGGCTGCGCGGTACCGGATGGAGGGAGAGTGATATCTGCGTTCGGCACACAACCTTGTTACTTCGACGGACGCGGTGAAGGCATCTCTGAACCTCATAATACTTGGCGGTGTTCCCTCTTTCCCGACGCCTCATGGCCCTTGAGATGCTAGCTGCTGTCTGAGTAATGGGCATCATTCAATGATAGGGTACATTAGTCGGTTATGCCTGTTTTATGGCGACTTTCTCTTTGCATTTGGCCTTTTGATACCCCGTGAATTTGAATTTGAATCCAAGTTATATGAACTTTGCTATGAACTTGAATCCATGTTAAACCATTCGCCGATGCTGCGCTGTAGACCTTTATATCAAAAAGCTTTAGCATGATGCTCAAGTTGCGTATGCAAATAACTACAGAGTCGCTCCGGCTTCAACTGTCCCGGGGTCAGCTACATACTACCACTGTAGACTGCATGGACCATCGTAACTTTGAAGAATGAACTCCGACCTGATTGGGGAATCAACTCCGCATCAACGATTCTCCGCCGGAGAACGAGCGGCGTTATCGCAAATATTCCGCTCCAAAAAGTTCCCTCCGCATCCAAACTTGTTGATCGAGTAGCTGTTCTAGTTTGCTTTCGACTTACGTCTGCCAGGCCCGATTCAATGCGGCCACGCCCGTTCTCGCTGCCTTGGGCGGCACACCTTCGCTCTCCGGTAGCCGCCCGCCGCCCAGTATACGGCGCTCGCCAGTATGCGCGGACTGCGGAGGTCCTGAGCACAAACACGTTCCGCTTCGATAATGCGCGACCTACTACAGCGAAATTGTCACCTGAAATCAAAGCAGGCCAGAAAAGATGGATTACAAAAAAATGGTTGGCGCGAGAGGAGGAGGGGAGAAAGGAATGGGCATTTCTCGCCGAACAGATCAAGGAGGGGAAGAGAAAGAGCTTTGTAGAGCATCTGGAGGACAGAGGTCTCATACATGATGTTGTTGGGTACGTGCGACTCCGTTCACCGAGCCAGCTTCAAGACCGAACGCCCTTAGCTAACTGGTGACATGGTTATTTGCAGGGAGCGAGACTTGTTGCACCGTGTCTTTACCGAGAAGCGAGCTGGGATTTACGCAGGCATAGACCCGACAGCGCCATCTATGCATGTTGGACATATGCTGCCGTTCATGGTACTTGCGTGGGGATATGTTTGGGGATTGCCCGTCGTGTTTTTGGTCTGTGCCCATACGCCAGACAAACGACTATGGTGTCGCTAACGTAATAAAGCTCGGCGGTGCCACAGCGCGAATCGGTGACCCGACTGGGCGATTGCAGGGAAGGGAGGAGGTCCATTCCTCGGTACGTAAAGCAAACATGGCTAGCATGCACATGCAACTCAAAAAACTCGGTATGAGCATTGAGAGATACGGGCAAAGGCACGGTTACAAGCGGCAGTTGATCTGGAAACGAGCTCTGGAAAACAATAATGTTTGGTGGAACAAAACGCCGTTGATAGAGGTGCTCCGCGATTTGGGATCTTATATGCGCCTTGGTCCAATGCTAGGAAGAGAAACGTGAGTTGGTCATTGCCGCGCAATTATATGAGTTTGATGCTTACTAAAAATCAGAGTCAAAAACAAAATGTCAAAGGGCGATGGGATGTCTTTTGCAGAGTTCACCTACCCTCTCATGCAGGCATGGGACTGGTGGGTGCTCTTTCGACAAAGACATACTCAAGTCCAGGTCGGAGGAAGCGACCAGTATGGGAACATCCTCTTTGGAATGGAGGCTGTGAAGACAGTCAGTAAGAATACCAAGATGCAAGAAGATCACAACGACCTGTTAGATGATATCGATAAGCCCATTGGTTTCACCACTCCGTTGCTCACGACTTCATCCGGTGAGAAGTTTGGAAAGTCCGCCGGCAACGCCATCTGGTTGGATAAGGATATGACACCCACTTTTGAGCTATACCAGGTAAGTTGAGACGCTCCATGTTGGAATGCATGGTAGTAACACCCCGATAGTTCTTTGTCCGCACACCTGATGACGCTGTCGAGCGTTACCTCAAGATGTTCACGTTCTTACCTCTCCCCGAGATTTCACGGATCATGGAAGAGCAAAATCAGGACCCCTCAAAGCGGGTGGCCCAACATGCTCTCGCTTATGAATTTGTTGAACTCATCCACGGCAGAGAGGAAGCGGATGCGGTGTCTATGCAGCACCGCCAATTATTTAGATCGCGAAGCTCGACCGCACCACCGACGCCCGCACCTCGCAGTGCACCAGTTGGGAATCCCAAATCATCATTGTCCGGGTTTGATAATCCTCAGGCTGGCAACAAATACGCCCCTCAAACAAACTTCGCCAATATGCCATCTCTCCGGATAACGCTCCCTAAATCCCTCGTGTACGACAAGACATTCAGCAAGATTCTTTGGTCTGCCGGTTTAGTTGCCTCCAAGAGTGAGGCCCAACGTATTATCAACAACCAAGGCGCCCATGTAGGAAGCCGTCCCGGCATCGAAAAAAGTCTGCCTGGCGGGGACATGCCAGATGCCTTGACCTTCACACCAATCAAATCTTGGATGGCCTCGAAAACGCGCGAGTTTATCATCGATGACGAACTCCTGATTCTAAGGTTAGGGAAATGGAAGCTGAAGTTGGTGACCATTGTTAGCGATGAGAAGTTCAAAGAGCTTGGTCTCACAGCTCCCGGCTGGGATGAGGTCATTGGCGAGAGCAAGGGCTCGGGAACGGCGGAATCGGAGTCCTCTCCTTGAGATTTGTGCTGCTTCTGCGATCTGCAACTATTGGCTTTGAGGGAAACTTCTGGCCTGTACTTTTAGATAGACTGTAACTATATACCAGTTGTACTTTTACCAAACCCTGCTCCTGATTTGAAAGTTTGGGAAGACCAACCATAGACATGAATGATCTAATGAATATAAACGAAATATACGAGTTGAAAAGAAAGACAATTACTCCGTAGAGCCATGCAGAGTAGTGTCCTGTGTTGCTGACTGATAATTCAGGCGGGCCATAGGTAAACCACTAAACGCGTCGACGCGTGATGCGGAGTCGGAGTCGATCAATCATTCCCATGCTTTCCTGAACCTCCCCTCAGCCTCTACACCCAATGCTCTCTTCTCACCCGATTGACCCCTACCTAGCTAGTCTATGAATCCTTATTGAATCCAGCAGTTCAACTGTTCATCGTGGCCCAGAATGGCCAAAGGGCCAACCGCGTCATCTCCGCCTGCGGCTACTCCGCTAAAACGGTCGGATTCGAGTACACAAAATATGAAGAACCAGAAGTCAATTCTAGGGTTCTTCCAAAAGTCTTCCCCGTCAACCCCATCCACCCGTTATGCGGAACCTGCCTCCTCCCCGGCGCAGAGGGCCTCAGTCTCTCGGCCGGTGAAGCGCGAAGATAAGCCCGGGAAGGCTGCGTCCAAGTTCACGAAAGACTTACCTCCTGTGCCGAGCAGTGAGCTCGACCTACCTGAAGAGCAGGAAACCAAGAAGCAGGTATGAATGCAGCAAGCCCTGAGCTCCGAGGTCCACTAACGTGACTTCCGTCCTTTGCAGCTCAGCCCTGAAGATGTGAAAAATGCCTCGGATTCTCCGTCACGTCGTGTACGTCCATTCCGAATCCCCCTCTTCTCTTTCTATGGTCCGTACTAATTTTCTTGCTATGTTTAGTCGGCGAAGAAAGTCAACTACGTTGAATCCGACTCCGAAGGTGAAGACAACGATGACGAGATCTTTCATCCGTCTCGCAAGAGCAATCGAGCTTCGAAGAGGAGGAAACTCTCACCAGAAAGCGAGGATGAGTTCAAAGATGATATACACAATGCAGAATACTCTGACGACGGTCAGTTCAGCGCACGCTTAGGTCAATTTCTGATTACTGACGTTTACCAAGAATTGGACGATTTTGTTGTCCCAGACGGTTCTGAAGACGAGGTGAAGCCGTCTAAAAAGCGCAAGAAGCCGGCTAGCCAGCCAAAGAGCAACTCCTCCTCTTTGCTTCCACCACCTGCGGTTGAAGACCTTGATCTCGACCTTCCCGATGCCACATCAGGCTCCGCTCAGAAGTGGACTTACGACCCTGAAAATTCAGAACCTCGCGAGGCTCGTGCCGTGAGATCGACCAGCAAAACTACATCAAGCTCTGCCAAACCAAAAGCTCATACTACCGAGCCTGAGCAACGCTATCCCTGGCTTGCTAATGTCCGGGACATTGACGGCCATCCTATCGGTGACCCCGCATACGACCCCAGAACGCTTTATATTCCTCCTCTCGCCTGGTCTAAGTTCTCTCCATTCGAGAAGCAATACTGGGAGATCAAGCAAAAGTTCTGGGACACCGTGGTCTTTTTCAAGAAGGGCAAGTTCTATGAATTATACGAAAATGATGCCACAATTGGGCACCAGTTGTTTGACTTGAAACTCACCGATCGTGTGAACATGCGCATGGTTGGAGTCCCGGAATCGAGCTTGGACCAATGGGCCAATCAATTCGTGGCCAAAGGCTTCAAGATAGCGAGAGTTGACCAATCCGAATCAGCTCTTGGGAAAGAAATGCGTGAACGAAACGGCAAGAAGGGCGGTGGAAAGGAAGATAAGATCATTAAACGAGAGCTCGCCTGTGTTCTCACGGCAGGCACGTTGGTTGAGGGTGCTATGCTTCAGGACGATATGTCGACCTTTTGCGTTGCGATCAAAGAAGCCATCATTGAGGACCGTCCAGCTTTTGGTATCGCTTTTGTTGATACTGCCACGGGTCAGTTCTTCCTCACAGAATTCGTTGATGATGTGGATATGACAAAGTTCGAAACTTTTGTGGCGCAGACACGCCCACAGGAGCTTCTTCTTGAAAAGTCAACTGTTTCCCAGAAAGCCCTGCGCATATTGAAAAACAATACTGGTCCGACAACGATCTGGAACCACCTCAAGCCAGGGAAAGAGTTCTGGGAGGCCGATATCACAGTCAAGGAGCTCGATGTGAGTGAGTACTTTGTCTCTCCGGACAATGACAATATCCACGCATGGCCAGAGGCTCTTCGCCAGGCCCGTGACAAGGAGCTAGTTATGTCGGCCTTCGGAGCTCTAGTACAATATCTCAGACTACTCAAGATTGAGCGGGACTTGATAACCATTGGCAATTTTTCATGGTACGATCCAATCAAAAAGGCCTCCAGTCTTGTCTTGGATGGCCAGACTCTGATCAACATGGAGATTTTCGCCAATTCCTTTGATGGAGGCATTGACGGTACACTATTCCAACTACTCAATCGGTGCATGACACCCTTCGGGAAAAGATTATTCAAACAGTGGGTATGCCATCCTTTGGTAGATCCAAAGCGAATCAACGCCCGGTTAGATGCAGTGGATGCCCTGAACGCTGATTCCAGTGTACGGGATCAATTTTCTTCGCAACTCACAAAGATGCCTGATCTCGAGCGCCTCATATCCCGCATCCATGCGGCCAACTGCAAAGCACAAGACTTCGTGCGAGTCCTCGAAGGGTTTGAACAAATTGAGTACACCATGAGTCTTCTCAAGGACAGTGGCTCAGGTGAAGGCGTTATTGGGCAGTTAATAAAATCCATGCCTGATTTGACAGAGTTATTGGAGTATTGGAAGACAGCATTTGACCACTCCCGAGCAAGAGAAAATGGCATCCTTGTTCCCAAGCCCGGCGTTGAAGAGGACTTTGACAACTCTCAGGAGAGCATTCAACAGCTACATCAAGACCTTGAAGATCTCCTGAAGCGGACCCGGCGGGAGTTGGGCTCTACAGCGATCTGCTATAGAGATAATGGGAAAGAGATTTACCAGATGGAAGTACCAATCAAGGTGAAGAACGTGCCGAAGAACTGGGATCAGATGTCAGCTACCAAGCAAGTTAAACGCTACTATTTTCCGGAACTGCGAACGACCATCCGCAAGCTACAAGAAGCCCAGGAGACGCATAGCCAGATTGTCAAAGAGGTCACCAAACGATTCTATACACGATTTGACGAGCATTACTCCACCTGGCTCTCTGCTGTCCGCGTTATCGCACAGCTTGACTGCCTGATCAGCTTGGCCAAAGCCTCCTCTAGCCTTGGTGAGCCAAGTTGTCGCCCTGTATTTGTCGACCAGGAACGGAGCGTTCTTGAATTCGAGGAGCTCCGCCATCCGTGCCTTCTTTCCTCTGTCGATGATTTTATCCCCAATGATATTCAACTTGGCGGCAGTGCGCCCAATATTGACTTACTTACCGGCGCAAACGCGGCCGGAAAGTCCACTCTTCTTCGCATGGTCGGTACCTGATGCCTCTGAATACATATTTTTGCTGACCATTTTAGACCTGCGTTGCTGTGATTATGGCTCAGATTGGGTGTTATATGCCCTGCAAATCTGCCCGGCTGACCCCCGTTGATCGTATCATGTCACGCCTCGGAGCTAACGACAACATCTTCGCCGCGCAGTCAACTTTCTTCGTTGAGCTTTCTGAGACAAAGAAAATACTCTCGGAAGCCACACCCCGCTCTCTCGTCATTCTCGACGAGCTAGGCCGTGGAACCAGCTCTTACGACGGAGTTGCAGTTGCGCAAGCTGTCCTCCACCACGTCGCCACGCACATTGGTGCCCTTGGCTTTTTCGCTACTCATTACCACTCCTTGGCTGCTGAGTTTGAGAATCACCCTGAGATCAAACCAAAACGCATGAAGATCCACGTGGACGACGAGGAGCGGCGCGTCACGTTCCTGTATAAATTAGAAGATGGCGTCGCAGAAGGTTCGTTCGGTATGCATTGTGCTGCAATGTGTGGCATCTCCAATAAGGTCATCGAGCGCGCCGAAGTTGCAGCCAAGCAGTGGGAGCACACCAGCCGGCTTACGGAGAGCCTTGAGCGCAGGAAGGGCGGCGGGCTTATCGGGCTCGGCTGGTGGAGTGATGTAGCATGGGCTCTTCGTGAGACGAGTGCGGGTGACGAGGACAACTCTGTCGTGGTTACGGATAGAAGCTTGGAGGTTCTTCGGAGAGCTATCGAAGCCCTCTGATATACTAGATTTGCTGTGTGATCTGCTTGACCTCTTGTGATTTTGCGTTGCTAGCTACGCCGAGAGCTTGTTCTATTACCTTGCCAGTTTCTGTTTCTCAGAATTCTGATATCACCTCTGTTATTGCCATTGTCGAATATCGTGGGTATGTGTGTCCGGCGTTTGGGTGCAGACGGGTCCTGTTTCGAAGATTTCGGGTTTCTACAAATATCCATACTCCTCATAGAACTTAGAACATGGACAACTGTTTGGTTGATTTCCTCTATGTTCTTCAATCTCCGGGCCAAATTTCAATAATTCTGAGCTATCTGCGATGCCAACTTTTTTGGGGATGAATATTGAGAGAAACAAGAACAAAAGGTGCTATCCAGGGCTCTGGTCGGTGACCGCAAATGCGAAAGAAGAAGAAAAAAAGACCATGACAAAGACATAGAGGACCTTTATATCCACAAAAGTACGTACGCCCATCCCCCAAGCCCAGGGACACGACGACACAGAGAAAGAAAAGAGAAGCGAGCCCCGAAAACACTAAGAAAAACACGACAAGGAAACAAGCAAACCAAGTTCGTCATAGCCTGTCTCTTCACCCAACTAGATAGCTAGATAGATGATCCTGGATTCAAAGACCTAGATAGATCACCTATTCAAGTATCAGGAAGAGAAGCGAGCCACGCACTGTCACTCATGGTTTCAGCCAACTCCCTGTTGCGCTCCATTTCCTCAAACTCGGCGTCCACGTTGATGTCAGCCATGATTTGTCGCTCTTCGGCTCTCCAGGCCTCGAGTCTTGTGGCGAAGGGGCTCTCGAATTTGAGGGAATTGGCGAGTTCCGCCTCGAGTTGCTTTTGCTCGGGCTTGGTTGGAGTGGTGTAGGTGTCTCTGTTCTGTGTTAGTACAGCGAGCAACGACCATGGGTGAAAAATAAGTTACAGGAAAAGGCAAGCCATACTTACTGCTCCCTTTCAGGATCGTTGTTGATAATAACCTGCGGCTGCACCTTGGACGCCGTCTTGCGCTGGCGCTTTGGCTTGGGGGTCGGAGTCGGAGACACAGGCTCCTCGCGCTCTGGAACGAAATCGTCATCGTTGCCTCTCACAGCGTCAGTGTCGACAGGGGCAGGGGTAGCAGCAGCACTCTTTCTCTTCGCGGGGGCTTTCTTGGGCGGAGTGATCTGGGCACTGGCTGAACTGGGCTCTGCAACGCCGTTGGCAAGGAGGAAACGTCTCTTAGCCTGGCGGTACGAGCTAGAAGCGGAAGACACGTTCTTGTAAGGCGCTTTAATGGCCAACTTCTCGAAATCGACCTGTGTGTTATGCCATTAGTGTCAGCGCATTTGCTCAGCTCGCTTGGTGTATACTGGAAGCCCCGGTATGTGATTTTGTCGAAGATTGCTGACAGGTGTTACGTACCTTGCCGGTGCCGTCTGTGTAAAGAACGCCAAGGAGCAGGAGTCGGGCTTCACTTTGAGTGAGACCTAGGAGGCCCTCCGGCTTTCCTTTGCCTGCGGTAGCCATGGCCGAAAAGTGTAGTTTGGGAAGCAAGGTGTTTGCGAGATTTGGAGTTTCAGGACAGAATCGAAAGCGGATGTTTGAATGAAGGGAGTGGCAGGGGATAAAGTGTGAGAGACGAGCAGACAGGAAGTTAAGTCGAAGAAACAAGGCAGAAGTGAGGCCAATTGGAGCTGGGAGCCATTAACACAATGGCGGTTCGTGCAAGTGAGCGAATATCTGAGGAACCCTCTACCCACTCTCCAGGGATGTCTGCAAGTTATTTGCTTGTGAGAAAGATCTCTCCAAGTCTACTGGCATCAGTGAGAGCACGAATAGGTACAAAGACAGCCTAAAGTTTACATCTTCAGTTGTAGCAGGTGGCTTTGAAAGTACTTGATTTTAGTTAGCTTTCCCTGACTGGCTTCGTATCTGTTGGTAAACATGTTCCCACAGCTCTGGATAGAATGTTCTCGAGTCCTTTCCGGGTTTGCTTTTCTCTGCCGTGTAGAATTGCTGCAGAGTCTTGCCCCTCCACCAAGGCAACGAAGCAGGGTTCTTGTTTCGAAAGCTCACAGGGCGAAGCTTTGACTTGTCGGCCACAAGATCGGCCAGTCGCACCTCGGTCTGTCTCGGTATAGTATTGAACTTCATGGTGTTTATGTACAGAGTAGCGGTTGGTGGGAGCTTCTTCGCATATTGGACGGCTTGTTCTCGTGATCGCCGAACGGTGACGGGCAGGGCAAGGTGGACAAAGTTCACGTAGGGAGCGGAGGTATATGCTACAAAAAGCATGGGCAAGGCGCCGCCGACGACGACTGTTAGAAAAAATAATTAGCAAAGAAGTCGCATTATATGCAGGCTTGGGGTCCTTACTAGCCGGGCCTAGATATGCCGGAAACTCGGAGGCCATGAAGGCCGGGGCAACGACGAGAACAGAGACTCCGAAGAGGAAAATTGTAGTTATCCGCAGCATTCCAAGGAATAGAGTACGACCGGTTCCTCCATGGTATATCAGTATCCTCTCCGGTGGTCCTACAAACTATATCAGCACCACTTCAATTGAATCAGGGCAAATCTTGGAGTACCTTTCCGCGGAGCAGTCTTCGCGTGTGTTGTTGACGGTTGCGGAGCCCGCGGAGGATTGATAGGACGGTATTCTGGTTTCTGGGGTTTCTGGGGTAGGGCGGCGTTCTTAAAAGGTTGAGGCGCGCCGTGAGTCGCCTTTGATCGGACAAATAGCAAGCTGCTGCAGAGCTCTCTCCGCACGGGTCGGGGAAGCGCAGAGCGCAATTGCGGATGGAACAGGACGGATACTCTCATGGTGAGCAAGTTTCGGCAAAGGGTGCTCGTTCCCAGACAGACCACTATTCCAGCAGGAAGAGAACTTGCTCTTCGAGGGGAGTTTGTTTAGTCGGAAGACCCAAGGTTGAAGCTGAACGTGATGAGGTCGCCGCGGGCTTGGCTGCTGACTGCCTGATCGGGCTTAGCGGCTTACAGGAATCTGGACATCTTTCAGTTGCACCAACGGCCCTCCCTCTACATCTCTCGGATCTTTTTACGCTCCATCAGGCACGATGAGGTCTGCTACGGAATGCATGCATCGCGCACTGCTATCAATATGGCTCGCAGTTCTGTTTTTCCTTCTGCCCAGCGAGGCATATCGGGACGTGTCGGATGGGACCCTAAAGGCGCTCCCGCGGCCAGGAAAGGACTTTGATATTCATGACGGCGCTATTCTCTCGCCCATCCTCATTCCTCGTGTGCCTGGCACTCCTGGGTCCACGAAGGTCCTCAATCACTTTACCGACTTCTTCCGGACTTCTCTTCCGAAGTGGAACGTTGAATTCCAAAATTCAACCTATGTGACTCCTGTGTCCGATGGAAAGGAGGTCCCCTTTGTGAACTTCATTGCCTACCGCGATCCCCCCAACGCAGCAAAGGGTGATGTGGGGAGACTTACCCTGGTCGCCCATTACGATAGTAAATATGAGCCCAAGGGCTTTATCGGGGCCATCGATAGCGCCGCTCCGTGTGCCATGATTATGCATGCTATGAGGAGTATTGACGACGCTTTAACGAGGAAGTGGGAGTCGATGGCTCCCGATGATGATTTCCTGGACGACCACATTGGAATCCAGGTCCTTTTCTTGGACGGCGAAGAAGCCTTCAAGTATTGGACTGACTCTGATTCATTGTATGGAGCTCGCTCGCTCGCCCAGCATTGGGATTCCGAGGTAAATCCAGGAATGTCGGTTTACAAAACGCCGCTTTCATCCATATCCTTGTTTGTTCTCCTAGACTTGCTGGGTTCCAAAGATCCGATAATACATTCGTTTTATTCGACCACGCACTGGGCCTACCAAAAGCTGGCAAATGTTGAACGTCGCCTGAGAGAGCTGAAGGTGTTCAAGTCCAGCGGCAAGACATGGTTTCCTGATAGCTCGAAGAATGAGCGCCAATTATCTGGCGGCTCCGGTAACCTAGGAGATGACCATGTTCCGTTTCTTAAACGCGGGGTGGAAATCTTGCACGTTATTGATTACTCCCCCGACCGTCCATCTGGGTTTCCAACCGTCTGGCATGAAATGCAAGGTGTTAAAGATGACGGTGAACACCTCGACACCGATACAGTAGAGGATTGGAGTCTTCTCATTGCTGGATTCGCCGCCGAGTGGATGGAACTGGAGGGCTTCATGCCGGGATCAAAGACCGAAATGAAGCGCAACAAGACTGAATTGTAAGCCATACCTGATCTGTTTCTTGGATACCCGTTTTCAGTTTCAGATGTATCTATACGGCAAATTTTGGTCTACCAATTGCATTCTCATTTTCACTTACTATTGAGCTACATTCTGACCACTACCCAGTCTTTAAACGTGAATCGAAGCGAGCAAATGCATGCTATTGCCCAAGACTATGATATTACAGCGGTGGCTTTTATTCGATTGGTTAATACACTTAAGCTCATATCAAATTTCCCAGCATATACCCAGCCATTTCCGCAAGTCCCCATTTTGGCTGCAGCACTGAACGCAGCACAGCGGGACCAGGGCATACTCCTCGCAAACCCCAAGCTATACCGAATACCACTGCTCCAGCCACGAAAAGCCAGTCGATATCAGCTACAGTAGCTGTAGGCAGTCTCCAAGTTTCCGCCAGCGTTGGTTTCGCCTGCTTGCCTTTGCTTTGGTTGGTGTTCTGGCCCGGCTTCACAGACAAATACGTGATAAGTGACGGCAACAGCCCGAAAAGAATGACGAGCGCCAAGGAGGGATCGAAACGAGCCGGATCGGTGAGAAACGCAAAAAACCGAAGTACCTTGACTGGATCGGCCATGCCGGAGACGAAGAGTCCGGTTCCAAATTGGATACCCGCCAAGTAGGAGAACATTGACCTCGAAAGCTCTGATCTGGCCATGGTCTTTGGTACGATGAAGGTGTTTGTCAAGAACGTGATAGCCGTCGCACCCAGGATGAACCCGAGCTCGGAGCTGGAAGGGTAAATGGGTGTGTAGCAAGGGATGTCAGTTGGGCACGGCGGAATATCAGACACGAAATTGGCCGTCAACATAGCGGTTGTGAAGAATATGGCCGTGGCGATGAACGAGCGCGGCGATAAGCGCGAGATACCACAGAGCATATGGCCCGACGTGCAACCTCTACCGTTCTACAAGTCCGCGGATTAGTCGATTTGTCTTCGGAACAAGATCGATTCAACCTACCTTTGTTCCCCAGCCGAGGAGAAATCCGGTTCCGATCGTGGACAAGATGGAACCCCATGATGATGGTGCTGCCGGGTACGTCGGTAACAGTGACGGCATCAATAGATAGATTGGAATCACGCTTGACAGCAAACCGGCAATGATCGGAACATTGTCTCGACTCGGTCTGAGCATGAACCCTGAGAGAAGGGAAGAGACGCCAAAGACCGAGCCATTATGAAGAAGCAGGCTCGAGGAGCTCTGGTAGAGCAGAAGAGCGCCTAGCGAGGTATGGACCGGTGTGAACATGATAAAGAAAAGCTGGAGTTGGACAGTCACATATGTTTAAGCCGCTCATTCCTGCACGACCTCAAGTTCTCAACAAAGAAAAGATGCAAGGGAAGCCCGGCCGGGGCCGGTTGCTGGGAGCTGACCATTCACCCAAGGGAGAGAGCATTTTTCTGGGTCTGTCTCGGGGACCAGAGAGTGAATGAAAGCCCTATCCATATGGCGTAAAGCAGAGATGGGCAGTGGACACTGATGGTCCCCGAGACCAAAAAATGAATAGAGTTTACCGAGGGGCGACCATGAGTCCCCGGACCTTGAAAACCATCCTGTCCTCGATATTAGGCCATCATGGCTGCAGCCGGACCGAATCTCAACGGCGAACATAAGTATCAGACCACGCTCTGCTCATGGAGAGGACAGTGCTCATCCCCAGGATGTTGGACAGCAGCTGCACTGCTTGGAGCGCTCGCGTGGTCGGGATCTACACCCCAGAATTAGTCGCCGAGACGGGTCCACATGTTGACGAAACCAGGAAACTGGGACTACCAGCTGCGTAGTGAGAAGAGAGACAACCATACTACTAGTCTGTTGACGAAGCCGAACTTGTCCTGTCCATAGAATGTAGAGATGGTGATGTGATTACCTGCAGGGATAGGTTACTTGGGGTTGGCTGTGATACCGGTAACTACCGCACTTCATCAGGGGTCTTGGCAAATTAGGCACGAAAATGACAGTACCGAACCGAACCGTATTGGACCGGCGCTGCAGTGGACTTGACGGCCACCAGAGCCTCCAATCATCCTGAGACTCCTTGCTGACTGCATCATTCAATGAAGAACATTTCTATGAGTATGGCTTGATAGCTTACTGCCCTTGCTGAAGTTTATTTGCCTGCTCTTTTTTTACGGTTGCTACTCGAACGTTGCCATACGGAGTATGCTCCCCTATTCGCCACTCTACCCGAAATAAGTAGTTGCGTTTGAATGGCTTCATCAGCCTTCAAAACCATAGCGACCATATTTACCAAGGTCGGCGGTCATGGCCCAGACAGGTCTTCCCGCTGAGTTGATCTTGCATATCGTTGGAAGTCTTATCCCACCAAGTCCCCCGATTGCGTTCAGTCATGGAGACGTTATCACTCGCACACTCCTCAGTCTGACATTGGCCTTCAAGCTGGTCTCCCGAGCAGCAAAACGACTGCTCATCAAGCACTGTCTTTGCATCGACTCTGCGCATCGACTCAATCAGCTACTACATGAAAACGCCATATTAACGACAGGAAGCCGGCTTCCATCCGTCGGGCTATTTCTATCCCCATTCCCAGCGCACAACCTCAACATTCCATCTACGGTCGATCGGATAGATCACCTATCGACCATCATCAGTCAAAACCTGACCCGGCTCGTTATTGACATGCCCCTCCGTCATCTCTACCCCGAAGACGACGTATATCAACTACGCCCAATTCTCCGCACTGCATTCTCCCGCATGACCCAGCTCGAAGAATTCGTCTCCGTACGGGACGAGCTTTACCTTGGTACATTCATGCCACAGGGAACGCTAGAGCAAGAACAAGGCCCGAATCTAGAGCCAGCAGTTTGGTCCTTTTGGCCGAACCTGCAGCGTCTGGGGTTGTACAACGTCGCCGTCGACTCTCGCCAGTTCATCGAGGGTCTGCGCCGGTGCTCGAACTTGACACACCTTGTTCTTGTCCGACCCGACGGCCTAACCGAGGATGTATCCCCGGAGCAATTGGGGTTGGAATTCCTGCCAGCACTGCAGCGGCTTATCATTGTCAATACTGGATTGGGGTTTGTGCATGATTTACCGGTTGATGAGGGTACATGGAACGAGTCGTTTCTTGGGCAATTAGAGGCGTTACGGCGCGCTGGTGCAGGAAGTAAGTGCTCGGACTCGGAATTGGTGATCAGCTATCTTTCGCTGAGGATGCCGTTTGGGAGGGATGATGGGGAAGGAGACATTGCGATATGTCAGGAGTGGCTGGGGCAGCAGGCGACGAGTGGTGCACTGTGGACAACATCGGATGATCGTGGAGACTTACTTGACTCCAATGGTTATTATGTGGCTTGAGAGTCGCTCGCTTGGCCAAGGTGAGGCGCGCGGCGGAATACGATGCGGGGGAATCCCGCCGGCCATGGTGTTCACATCTTGTCTAACCATCAACTCAACCGGCAGCTTGACCAGACCAACTTCTGACACGCTGAGCAACGCCTCTACCGTCATCTAGTTGATCTAGGTGGTCGTATTGTTTGTAAGAATTTGGCAGCCTGGCCCGCTAGATACTGAATGACTTTCGAGGGGGCTGTCACCAGAGCCGCTTGCTTCTTATTGACGCTACGCATATCTCACTGACAAAGCATTTGTTGACCTGAGAATCATGCCATTTGAGTCGTTCTTGGACATACCCTACGGACAGTCAGACACAGACACGGTCCGTTGGGAGTCCAGACCCCCGAGTTTGTGGACCTGCGAAGTCTGCTCCGCTATCTTCCAGCGAGCGGACCATCTCCAGCGCCATTTAGCAACGCGTACGTGAGGCTTCTTCCAGATGAAACATTTAGAGTGTACGCGCTAATGCCTAACTAGACAGGACAGATAAGCAATTCTTGTGCGACTTTTGCGGTTCTCTGTATAAGCGAGGGTTCGTGCCTGCTGAATACAACTTACTCCTGGAGGGTCTCTAACCGCTCGCTTGCATTTGTTAGAGATGTTCTAAGACGACACTGGAAATTGTGCTCCATCCGTATTCAAACCGGCAAATCTATCCCTGAACCTCGACCCGGAGGCAAGGAGAAACACGCCTGTGACGGCTGTGCAAGATCGAAGAGGTCGTGCTCGGGAGGCCGGCCATGTTCCGAGTGTCATTCCAGACGAAGGACATGCTCATATAATCGCCTGGGAGCTAATGCTGCTACTGCCACCGAGCAAGATGAGATGTGGAGATTCCCGCAGGTGGAGGGATCAGCTGTTGACCATGCTCAGGTTATAGACTACGCAGGACTAAATCACCGGCCTGCATCCGGGCCACCGCTGTCCACCTGGTCTTTGGGACCCCAGAATTTCTATGCTTCTCTGGATGTCTGCTACAAGGCATATCGTCGACTTCAATAGTTGACTCATTAGCCGTCTTCTGCTTTTACACGGGCCAAACGAGACTACTAATGGCTTCGGGCCTCGGTCGAAAAGGACGGTTTGGATGAAATCCATTGAGCTACAGAACTACATGCACGATAGATCTGGGAAACAATGGGCAAGTAACGGTTTCCGAAGTCCGCGGGCTCGGACTCGGACTCGGAGGCTTGAGCTGCCAAGTTCTGGTTCGCATAATCAACCCATTGATTCGTCGACCTGTCAGTGCCATTCACCATCCTCAATATCGCTTACATTCACTTCTTACTGGCCACTGGCAGGCCCGTCCTTCCGGAGAACTCTAGGCGAATAATTATTCACTGACAAGTTTGGATTGAATCTCAAATGCTTTGTATAAATATAATGCCCAGTACCCCCTAGCCATCAACAGGATATTTGCCTCCAAGCTTCTCAATAGCATTCGTTGTTAAGCTCTAGGTGTCTGCAAACATGTCCGACATCGAAGCAGCCAATTCTACTCATTTCAACAACTGGCCCAATGAGCGAGGTGTAAGTCCTCCAAGAACATAGTATCCGGGTTTCGTCTAACACATACAGTTCGATGCCAACCATGAGCAGCGAGCCCCAATTGAGCTATCTGTGACAGGGAGTATCCCTTACTACGCAGCAGGAACCCTCTACCGAACAGGGCCTGGTCGATACAAAGTCGACACGAAACACGGAAACACTTTCCAAGTCTCGCACTGGTTCGACGGCTTCAGCCAGACCCATCGATTCCAGCTCGTTCCTCCTGATGACGCAGGCTCGCCCATGCGCGTCTTCTACAACTCCCGCTTCTCAACCGATGATCTAATTGAACATGCGCGCGAGACAGGCTCCCTGGGTGACAAGTTCAGCTTTGGTGGATTCAAAGACCGAGTCCAGGACGAGCTTCAGGATAGGGACCCGTGCGAGGCAATGTACCATAAGGTCCAGACTACGTATGAGCCGCGGACGAACAGCCCTTCATATAGCAATACCGGCGTTACTCTCTCTGTCAACATGCCCGGGTTGAATGACCCGCCTTCGCAATTCTCAAATGGCAACGACTACACAGACACTAGTCGAATCAAGACCTTAACCGCCAAAACGGACAACTCAACCTACAAACAGCTTCACCCTTCAACCCTCGAACCCTTAGGCATAGCCTCTCAGAAGACCCTCCATCCAGACCTAGACGGGCCTCTCTCCGCATCACACGCAAAGTCCGATCCCGAGACGGGCGACATATACAACTACAACCTCTCTTTTTCCTCGTTTGGGATACCGACATACCGCGTATTCTGCGTCTCCGCGAAAACAGACGAAACGACCATTCTGGCTACATTCACCGCTGCACCGGCCTATCTGCATTCGTTCTTCTTAACGAACGACTATGTGATTATCTGTGTTTGGAACTCGCACTTATCACCTGCAGCCTTCAACCGGAAGCCGGCTTCGTATGTAGGCGCGCTGAAGGAGTTTGATCACAAGATTCCGGCGGTGTGGTACGTTGTTGACCGATATGGACAAGGTCTCGTTGCGGTGTACGAGAGTCCGGCATTCTTCTGCTTCCATACCATCAATGCGTGGCAAAAAACGAGCAAAGTAGACGACAGCTCAACCACACAAACAGACATTATCGCCGAGTGCGTCACACTTGAGAACACTGATATCCTGTATCAGCTCTACTACGAGTATCTCGTCTCCTCGTCAAGCGCAGCGCATCGCCGATCCGATGCACTGAGTAACGGCCACAGCGGCAAAGCCCAGAGTCGTATTGCGCGGTTCCGGCTGCCAGCTGTCCCAACCCCCAATGAAGTTGAAGCGAAGGAAGAGCCAAAGATAGCCCCCCCGCTAAACGCAACCCTCCTGTCAACCAATTGCGGGGGCCTCTCCCCCGAACTACCCACCCTCAACCCATCCTACATCACCCGTCCGCACCGCTATACCTACGCAGTCATCGACAGGGGGCTCTCGACTTTCGTCGACGGTCTAATGAAATTCGACTCTGTGACCTCGGAAACGAAGATCTGGTCTGAGCACGCGCAGTCTCCCAGTGAAGCAATCTTCGTTGCGGATCCTGAAGGTACGAACGAGGATGACGGCGTGCTGCTTAGTGTTGTTTTGGATGGGAAGACCGGTATGAGCTACTTGCTTGTGCTTGATGCTCGCGATTTGAAGGAGGTTGGGAGGGCAGCTGTTCAAGGCGTTGTTGGGTTCGGGTTCCATGGCGTGCATGTTTTCTCTGAGACTGGAGTTGGAGGGGTGGATTTCTAGGGTTTCGTCGAATGTTTGTATTTCTAGGTATTTTGTCTCGTTGCGTCGTGGCCAATTCATTCCAGTCATCTAAACCCAGCATCAACCCACTTTATCAGAATCTCCTCCCCCTTAACCCTAGAATTAAACCACTCCAGAATCCCAATCTCACTGTCGACAACCTTCGCCCCCTGTAGCACCCCACTCTCCGCAACCTTCCACGTCGCCATCGTCACCTCAGCAAGCCCCAGATTCTGCGCAATGCACGCCCTCGTCCCTTTCCCGAACGCGAACCAATTGTTCAGCATTTCCTCCGTCACATTAGGCTCCAGCCACCGCTCGGGCTTGAAGGATAGCGGGTCGGGGAACACGGTCTCGTCCTGGTGCAATTGCCATGCTGAGACACCGACGCTTGTTCCGGGTGGGAAGAAGTACGACTTGTATTTCCAGCCGCCGGTTGGTACGGCGCGAGGGAGGCGGATTGGGTTCGCCCAGGAGAGGCGCAGGCCTTCGCGGACTACGGCGCGAAGGTACGGTGTTGAGAGGGGGTCTGTGTCTGGGGAAGCTGTTTGCAGGGCTGTGCGGAGGCGGTCATATCTATATATCGCCGGACATGGTCAGCATGCTTATCAACCCTAACAGGTTTGTATAGAAGGAGACTGACATTTCAGGACACTTGACCAAATACCAGATGATCGTAGCGGTATTCATGCCCGTCGAGTCCGTCCCCGCAAAGCAAACATCCTTAACCTCAACCTGGGACTGAGCGGACGAGACCCGTTCTAGAAGACGACTTTGGTAGCTGCCACTCTTGGGCACTGCCTGTCTGATCAGTCGACTCGTGTAGTCGTCGATAGTCGTGAAGGACTTCGCTGTCCCCGCAGGCTGCGTAAAGTACTCGAAAAGACTGACCAGGATCTCGCCTGCCCTGCCCAGGGAATCGAAGTTGAAGAATGCGCCAACACCCACATATGCATCCACGAACGGCGACGCAGACATCACCTCCTCGCTCTCCTTGAGAGCCCCATACCGCTCCTGGAACAGGTACGCGCTCACAGCATCAATCGCCATAGCCCTTCCCAGCGCAAGGACATTAACCGGCTTGCCGTTGCCGTTGCCGTCGTTGGAGTTCAAGCTCGCAATCGCATCCCGACGCACCCTCTCCACGAAATCATCAACGACACCTAGCAAAGTCCCCCGTGCATTGCGGATACTCGCCGTCGAGAACAGTGGCGCCACGGCCTTTGCTCTGCTTGCGCGCTCGGGCAGATTTAGACTCGAGAAGATCGTGCTGTGCCCGTCTATGTCGAACTTGCTGTACACGGGGGTCTTGGGGAACCCGCCGCGGGCCAGGTAGATGGGCTCGATTGCGTCGCCGGAGGCGATGTCGATGTCGTTGGGGGCGATGCGGAGGACGGGCCCGTATTTCTTGTGTAACGCGAAGAGCGTGCTGCATTCGTCCCCGATGTAGGTGTGGTAGGCGAGCCAGAGGGATGTGGCTGCGGCGAGTTTTGGGCCGGGCACGCGGGCGAGGGGGTGGATATATAGCCGGTAGAGGGTGCGGGCTAGGAGGGAGGTGGTGAGGAAGAGAACAGCGATGGTTGGGAGGCCCATTTTGTCTAGATGCTGTTGTGGTTGTGCTTTGGTGATGCTGTACTCTCTACTCCCGGAGGGATCAGCGGGGATGGGTAGGTATGGCCAAGACTGTACTCTACAGTGGTCCACTTATGAGTCATGAGGCGAGAGGGTCTGTTCAAGGGTCAAATTAGCAATATCCCGTCCTCTTGGCCGTGCGAACTTACTTCATATTAGCTTCCGGATGGGCAATGATAAGAGTCGGTCTAGCCGATGCATTGGAGTCGGGCGGAGCGACTGACGTGGGCGTGCAGGTATGTAAGACAGGAGATCACCAATGAACCGCTGCAGGATGACGATGACGAACTTTGTCCATGGACTAACTGGAGAGGGCAGTTGCTGGAGACGGCCGGGGAATATTGTCTTATCAGCATGTTGGAGATGCTGAAGAAAGAGGAGATAAGCCTTCGTCTTGCACCATAATACAGATAACGGCCAATCGACCAAAGTGATATAGGTAGAGCGCATCATCTCCGAGCTCTGCAAGAGAAGATGGGATGATCAAGGTACTGTCAAGATGGATGCAGCGGGAAAAGACACCACCAGTCAAGATGTGTTCGCCGCGACGGCCAGCGAGGACATTGCGCTGGAGCATCTGGGCTACAAGCAGGGTATGAATCCAGGCAGAATGCCAGCCTAACAGACGCTGATGGAAGCAGAGTTCCAACGGTCCTTCAGCCTGCTGGACATGATCGGCTTCAGCTTCAGCATCGTGACTTGGTGAGTCTGTTAGTTGTCCCAAATCTGTACATCAACTGACACCTTCAGTTGGACTGCTCTCAGCGGCGTCTTCATCATCGGCGTCAAAGCAGGCGGCCCTCCAGTCATGATCTTTGGCTGGATCGGCGTCTGCGTCGTCACCCTAACTGTCGCCCTCTCCATGGCCGAGATGTGCTCGCGATGGCCCGTCGCCGGAGGCCAATACTCCTGGGTTGCTCTGCTGGCACCCCCCAGGATCGCCCGCGAGCTCTCCTACATCACCGGCTGGTTCATGCTCATGGGGATCCTAGCCATGGGCGCCGTCAACAACTCCGTCGCATCGAACTTCATCCTCGGCCAAGCGAACCTCGTCTTCCCCGAGTTCACCATTGAGCGCTGGCACACGGTCCTGGTCACATACGCCGTGGCATTCAGCGCTTTACTAACAAATGTCTTTGCGCCGCACCTCCTCAACCGTCTATCTCGGACAATCCTGGTCTGGAACATCTGCTCCTTCATCATCATCACCGTCGTCCTCCTTGCCACAAACAGCCACAAGCAAGCCGCCCCTTTCGTCTTCCGCGATTTCCAGAACTTTACCGGCTTCGGGCAAGCCATGGCTACTATCATCGGCATCCTTCAGAGCTTTTTCGGCATGTGCTGCTACGATGCACCCAGCCATATGACTGAGGAAATGAAGCAGCCCTCGCGGGATGCGCCCAAGGCCATGATTATGAGTGTTGGCCTCGGCGCCGTGACAGGGTTCGTCTTCTTGCTGACATTGTGCTTCTGCATCGGCGATATCGAAACGACCGCTGCGTCGAGCACCGGTGTCCCCGTCATCCAGATCTTCTACGATTCCACCGGTAGTAAACTCGGGGCTTGCTTTATGGCGAGCATGATGACGGTCATTGTGCTCATCTGCTCTGTGAGTCTAATCGCAGAGGGCTCGAGATCGCTCTTCGCGTTTGCTAGGGACCATGGCCTGCCCTTCTCAAGGGCTCTGTCCAAAGTAACCAGCAAGCACCACATCCCTCTAAACGCCATCCTCGCAACGACCCTGGTCCAAATCGCGTTCAACTCGATCTACTTCGGCACAGTCACCGGCTTCAACACCATCATCTCCATCGCCACGACAGGGTTCTGTAAGCCATCCCATACCCACCCCTAATCCCAC
>NW_020797892.1:1171603-1279907 GCF_003369625.1 Aspergillus mulundensis | reverse complement strand
CCCCCCAAAAAAAAGGAAAACCAAACTGACCCAGATCCAAAGACATATCCTACGCGCTCCCGCTCCTCTCCCGACTCCTGGGATACACAACCTCGCACAGAATCTCCTCTTCGCAATTCAGCGGGCCCTTCTCGCTGAACCTGCCACTCTCACTCTCCCTAAACGCACTGGGACTGCTCTTCCTGCTCTTCGCATTCGTCACGTTCAATTTCCCGTCTGAGGCGCCGGTTAACGATGTGAATATGAACTATACCAGTGCGGCTATTGGCGTTATTGCGCTTGTTGCTGTTGCGACGTGGTGCTTGACGGCGAGGAAAAGGTTTACGGGGCCGGTGGAGGGGCTTGGGGTTAGTGAGGGTGAGACAGGGGGCGGAGTCCAAGGGGTGGCTGGTGGGAAGAAGGGTGCTGAGAGGGGGGATGGTTCGAGGGTCAAGGGGGATGTTTAGGAAATATATAATGGAACAATATAGATTCGACCTTGGCTAGAGTTCGGCACCTTTTACGCTCATTATGATAAAATGTGTCTAGATTAATGGGAATAAGATTGTGAATTTGCCCATGCTCGATGATATGGATGGAGAAGGTCAGTTGTAAGAATATGGATATATCTGCCCTTGATACAGGCTGTGGGCTGCGTCTTGAAACTCGCACCGTATCTTATCCTGTCTAAGTATATACATCGTATGGGACTCGCTCCCGGGTAGAAGATAATCTACACAAACATGCGAACATGCCATAGAAAGGTGAGGCGACTAGTGATGGCATGTATGACCGCAGTTATATCAAGTTTCTGGTAGCAACCAAGCCGGGTCCGGTTCGTCATACTCACTCTCCGATTTCGCAT
This sequence comes from Aspergillus mulundensis, assembly GCF_003369625.1. Taxonomy (NCBI): domain Eukaryota; kingdom Fungi; phylum Ascomycota; class Eurotiomycetes; order Eurotiales; family Aspergillaceae; genus Aspergillus; species Aspergillus mulundensis. The sequence continues at coordinate 1,279,063 of NW_020797892.1, read as the reverse complement.
CGTCATGCGAATGGCTGTTTACATCTCGTAGCAGGTCAGCTGGAGGCTCGGGGTTATCAATTCCAAGAGGATCAGTCTGGGAATTGTTGTCTGCATTCTTGTGTGGCTCCTCCAAGTCCCTGGCGGCAGACGGGTTGGTTTCAACCTCTGCGACGTGGAAAATGTCTGAGAGAATTTCCCGAGCCTCGCGTAGTGCTTCCAGTTCTGCTGAGATGCAGCAAACCAGGAGCTTCCAATCTCTGCTCTGCGCGTAGTCCAGCTGTCCTTCTACAAGATTTGTCGTCTGTTCCAGATCCTCTATAATGAGCTGTACTGGGTCATCTTGGCTGCGCACCGCCTCCTTGCCTTTTGACGACTGCTCTTCGACTTGCATTGAACGGCGCATGTTGGCCCGCAGGCGCTTTTCGAACCCTGATATATCTCCAACCACCCGTTTCCATACAACACAGCCCTCTTCAAGTGCCTCGATCTCGGCATCAACTTCCTCTTGCCTGTGTTGCAAATCAGACTGTTCCCTCTGCCAATGCTCTTGGGCCATCTCAAGCGTCCGCCGACTTGGCTTTAGCGAGTAAAAGTTCTCTTGGGAAGTGCCGTTTGCGGATGGCTTGACCGGAGGACTTGCGAGAAACCTTCGGACATCGGTCTCGAGAAGAGATAGAGACGCCTTGTATGACGATAATTTAGCATCAACGGAATTTTCGACCTGGGCCAGTTCGTCAACGACGTGCCGGTGCCTTGCCTTCATTTGCGCCAGCTTATTCTCCAACTCATGTATCTCAACCTCGAGCCTGGATCTCTCGTCTCTCAATTCCCTGGATAGCCGAGTCTCCCTAGTGTCGTTGATGGCTGCTATGATGTTCTCTAGTCCACATCGTTTGGTTGTGAATGTTTCAATCTCCGTTAAACCATGGCTCATGTCCTCCTGCCTAGAGGCAAGTATTTCAAGTTCCTCCTCCCGCAGTCGCATCAAGTCCTGCATGGACGTAAAAATGCCCTCTCGTGCCGCGCGCAAGCCAATCTTTTTTTGCCGCGGTTGTCGAACAGGCACTGTCGAAGCTCCCTGGGGACTATGAAGCTGTGACTGAGAAGAAGACGCATGGTCTTCAAGCACACTTGCCTCCGGTTGTTGGCCTCCAAGGCCAGCTAGCAGTCCCTCGCCTTGGGCGTCTATAAGAAGCTGCAGATTACGCTGTATATGCTTCGCTTGCCGCTCGACATGTAGCAGAGGGTCCTGATGATGTGTAGTTGTTCTAAGAGGCAAGGGCACTAAACTGTGGCTCATGTTTGAGAATATAACCGACATTTTATGGTGTAAGCCAGAGAAATGCGCTTGAAAGAAATGACCGTTGCAATGTGTTCTTCTATTGAAAGCAGAGAGCGTCCGGGAGGAACATTTTAAAGACACTTTGGCATTCTTCGTCTCCCTTGTTGTTGAGAGCTCACATGCGGCTTCCCATCACGCGGCTGTGGCCGGGCACGTGACAGTTCTAGGGCGGGCTGCAGGAACCACGGGAACCTTTCCGACAGCTTCCATCAGCCTACCATCCGTTGACGTGTGCTTGCCTCTGCACTTCACATCTCCAGTTTCCTCCTGTATTCCTCACCTTTACATCTTTGCTTGTCGTACTTTCGTCGCTTGTTTCTGCACTGTCGAAGGTTTTTCTTTCGCTATTACCTGACCTCCGACCCGTCCGCCCGAAGCTCCGTAGAAGCTATCGCCTCCTCTAGCGAGCGCTGTCATCATCTCTCAACTACTGGTGCACCGAACTGTTCATCAGGATGGTTGGGCTTGCTTCGGCTGCAGGCCTTGTTGGCTTCCTCTCCGAGCCAGACTCAGAGCTCAAGGTGTTTGCTTTGCAGACACTAGACTCTCAGATCGACCTTCTTTGGACGGAAGTGGTTGACTCTATTCCGCAAATGTTTGTTTTATCAGCTCTCCCCATCTCCTTCCATTGCACTCGGTGGATATGCGATAATGTTTATCATGCTAACCACCTGATGCTCAGAGAGGCGCTGTACGAAGATGAAGACTTCCCCGAACGCGAACTCGCCGCCCTGGTTGCCGCCAAGGTCTACTACCACCTCCAAGAATACAACGAGAGCATGGTATTTGCTTTGGGCGCTGGAAAGCTGTTTAACCTGAACAATGGTGGCGAATTTGAGGAGACTATCATCGGTTTGTACCCTGAACCCCGTTCCCCCCCCAACTTGGTCACCGGGCGCATTTCTCACAAAGCCGTAATTTAGCCAAGTGCGTCGATACGTTCATTTCGCTGTCAACCTCCCAACGACCAGCCGCAGGCGATCAACCCACAAACCTGAACACCGCGTTTCCTACCTCCGTTGAAGGTGCTAGCAGCACCTCCGCCAGCCTCACCTCCCCGATCACCCCGTTCTCACAGTCGGCTCTGCCATCAAAGTCGTTGTTGTCTCGGCAGGAAGTTACTGGAGTGGACGGCGCTCATTCTGGCGCCGAGGAGACCGGCTTGAAGGATGCCGAAACTCCGCTCGTCCTCAAACGAGGTGTTCAAGGCCAGTTGAAAACCGTCATTGAATCTTTGTTCGAGCAATGTTTCCTTCAGAAACGGTATCGCCAGGTCATTGGTATTGCTATTGAAGCCAAAAACCTGGAGGTTCTTCGAACAGCCATCATGCGTGCTAGCGAGGACGAAAAGCAGCAGAACGGCGAATCCCGGGCGAGCGAGGAGTTGATGGAATACGTGTTGGACATTTGCATGGGTGTTGTTCAAGAGCGAGGTTTCCGCAATGAGGTATGGCGCAGTCCTCCCCGTTCTTCAAAACCTTATCTGACTGATGCTTTTCTCTAGATCCTGAAACTCATTCTTGACCTGCTCAACGAGATTCCTTCGCCAGATTACTTTGCGATCGCCAAATGCGTTGTATACCTCAATGAACATTCGATGGCTTCCGTCATTCTTCGCCAATTGGTTGAGAAGGGAGATGCTCGGTCACTTGCGGTCGCCTACCAGATCTCTTTTGACCTTTACGACAATAGCACCCAGGAATTTCTTCAGAAAGTCCACCAGGAAATCTCCGAACTCGTTCCGGAGGAGGAGGCCAAGGCTAAAGAAGAAGAGGAGCCGAAAGAGTCCGATGCGCTGTTGGACAACCAATCCTCATCTATCGGTGCCAACAATGATTCGAAGCTGACGCCCGAGGCTCGCACCGCGTTCAAGAATATCCTCGATATCCTCGACGGTATCAAGACCATTCAATTGAACATGGAGTTCCTGCACCGGAACAGCAGAGTGGATATAGCTATCTTAAACAAGCTCCGGGATACTCTGGAAGCTCGCAACTCCATCTTCCACTCGGCTATAACGATTTCGAACGGTTTCATGTACGCGGGAACGGCACAGGATAAGTTCTTCCGTGATAACCTGGAGTGGCTAGGAAAAGCGGTCAACTGGTCCAAATTCACTGCGACGGCTGCTCTAGGTGTCATCCACCGTGGCAACTTGAGCCAGGGACAGAGACTTCTGCAGCCCTACCTTCCCAAGGAGAACAGCATCGATGGTGTCGGTAACACTGGCTCTCTTTACAGTCAGGGTGGTTCCTTGTACGCACTTGGTTTGATCTACGCCAACCACGGCGGAATGGCTGTTGATTACATCCGCGATCAGTTCAAGAAAGCTACGGAGGAGGTGATTCAACACGGTGGTGCGCTAGGTCTCGGTGTGGCAGGCATGGCGACCGGGGATGAGGGTATCTACGAAGATCTACGAAATGTTCTCTACACCGATTCTGCCCTCAATGGTGAAGCCGTGGGTCTTGCCATGGGTCTAGTCATGCTGGGAACGGGTAACATGAAGGTGCTCGAGGACATGATCCAGTATGCTCATGATACGCAACACGAGAAGATCGTTCGTGGTCTAGCTATGGGAATGGCCCTGATCATGTACGGCCGACAGGAGGCCGCTGATGAGTTGATCAACGGTCTCCTTGGCGACCCCGATCCAACTCTTCGCTACGGAGGTATCATGACCATCGCTCTCGCGTACTGCGGGACCAGCAGCAACAAGGCTGTTCGCAAGTTGCTTCACGTTGCTGTTAGCGACGTAAATGACGACGTCCGACGTGTCGCTGTTCTGAGCTTGGGTTTCATCCTGTTCAGAAAGCACCAAAGCGTGCCTCGCATGGTCGAACTGCTGTCTGAGTCCTACAACCCCCACGTTAGATACGGTGCGGCGATGGCTCTTGGTATTTCATGTGCTGGCACTGGCCTTGATGAGGCGATTGATCTCCTTGAGCCGATGCTGAAGGACTCCACCGATTTCGTTCGACAGGGAGCTCTGATTGCTCTGGCTATGGTGTTGGTGCAGCAAAATGAGAGTATGAACCCTCGGGTCAGCTCACTGCGTAAGACTATGATGAAGATGGTTAGTGACAGGCATGAGGATGCCATGGCCAAGTTCGGCTGTGCAATTGCTCTTGGTATCATCGATGCCGGCGGCCGTAACTGCACGATCAGTCTACAGACACAGACAGGAAACCTCAACATGCCAGGAATCGTCGGCGCTGCGGTCTTCCTCCAATACTGGTACTGGTTCCCTCTCACCCATTTCCTTTCGTTGAGTTTCACACCGACCTCCGTGATCGGTGTGGACCAGAAGCTCGAGGTGCCTTTCTTCAAGTTCCACAGCAACACGAGACCTAGCCTCTTCGATTACCCTCCTGAGCAACAAGTCAAGGCTGAGGAGGCTCCGGAGAAGGTCAAGACTGCTGTTCTTTCCACGACTGCTCAGGCTAAACGACGTGCACTGCGACGTGAGAAGCAGCACAGGCGAGAGAGCATGGATATCGACCAAACCCCTACAACTCCCAAGGTGGCAGATCAGCTGCCCGAGAAGATGGATACCGATGAGGATAAGGGCGACGAAGAGGTGAAGGAGGGTGAGAAGGAGGCTGTTGAGGGCCAAAAGAAGAAGACTGAGCGTGAAAAGGTTGGGTACGAGCTCGAGAACATGTCCCGAGTTCTTCTTGCCCAACTCAAATACCTCACATTCCCCGACCCGCGGTATGAGCCTGTAAAGAGGGTACGTATCTGCATCCCAAATTCCGGACAAAAGGACTTGGTAACTAACGTATCATTATAGCCTACCGGTGGCGTTGTTGTTGTTTTGGACAAGACGCCTGAAGAGCCTCGAGACGTCATCGAGCTGAAGGCTAGTAAGGAGACCAAGCAGCCTGCGCCTGCGCCTGCGCCTGCAGCAGATGCCGTCCCGGCAGACTTACAATCCCGCCTCGCGGAGTTTGCGGACCCCAGCCGACTCTTCAGCACCCCGCGTCGTCCAGAGAACCCCCTCGGCGCGTCAGGAGCTTCTGCTGCGGCCGGAGTGCTGACAGCTGTGGATGAAGATGACGATGGAGAGGAAGCTCCTGTCCCTGATGAGTTCGAGTACATCAGTGATGGTGAAGGAGAGGAGTAAAGAACGGTGGTTGATGTGCAATATGGGCGCATGATGTATTACTAGATTAATATAAATCTATGTCTCGGGTGACGGCAGCTAGATACTGCATAGCATCTTGGAATGTTTACTGCATATAACCACAGCTTCATACTTCGTGCCTAGTTTAACTGTACAAGTCTCACATGGAAGCGCCGGAGCCAATCGGGCGGTCCCCAGATCGGAGGCTGTTTCGATCTCCATCGGCTGATGTCCGATTAGGCTCTGGGATAGCTTACCCCCGTCGGCAGGTGATGCGACATGAAGAACCGAAGCATAAATGTTCACATGCCAAAGCACACAGGCTCAGGTCGACTCGACTCTTGAGATCATGGGTCACGTGGCAGTATTGAGCCTCGGTATTTCCCCAAAATGCGCAGCAACGTGGATGTCGGGATGACGCATGAAGAAGCTGTCAGAACCAATCAAAGACAAGGGATTGTTTAGCAGCATCAGCTGGCCGAGGCGAACCGACACGTGAGGTTCAGAAAAGTGCCGGCGCTGCTTATAGCTTGGGGTAGAGCAGCAATATTGGAGGCGGACTTTGTGCACAAATGAGACAGGGAGGTCACAGCCGCATCATACCTAGAGGACTACGCCGTATGTACTGCAGGAAGCTGACCGACATGTGAAGGGGCGTAGGTATCCGTACCCCGTACCCCGTACCAGCGCATATCATAGGTAAATCACCGAGGGATATTCAGCATTTCCAACTTGTAGCAAACATCATTCACCGATCTCTTTTTGGTCTCTTGTCCGAGACCGTTATCCAGTATCCACCTTGGTTCTGCCCTCAGGTCCTCAGGAAGACCCTGGTTCGTTCTTATAACAAAGCGTTCCTCCAGCGCCTCTACCTCCGATTTTCCTCTTACCCCAGGTTTACTCTTCTCCATACTTGCTACCCTACTACGTTCCGGCTTGTTCAATCTACCTAAGTAGCCGGAGACCTCAGTTGCATCCTACCGTATATTTTCTTGCTTTGCGAGCTGGGACTCTCATCCGTCGCCATGGCCAAAACATTTAGCAAAGACGACGTTGCCAAGAACAACAAGTCAGACAGTCTCTGGATTATTGTCGATGAAGACGTATATGACCTGACTAAATTCCAAGACGAACACCCAGGTGCGTTTGCTTGAGGCACGATACTCCCGTTCTGCATGTGAAACTAACATTATTGCTCGGATAGGTGGAAAGAAGAGTACGTCGGAACAGCTCCCGGAATGCGCCAACCACCAGCTACCGAATGACTTGAGCAGTACTGACTGTCCACTTATCTAGTCCTCACAAGAGTCGCCGGGAAGGACGCCTCGAAACAATTCTGGAAATACCACAATGAGGGTATCTTGAAGAAATACAAGCCGCAATTGCAGATCGGATCGTTGGACTCTAAGAAGGCCGCTGAAGCTCCGGCTCCCGCCCCGGCTGCGGAAGCACCCAAGAAGCAGCAGGCTGCAAAGCCCGTTGATGTTACGGCTGCGAAATCGTCAGAGCCTCAGGAGCCATATGGTGATTTGATCCCGTTTGCGGATCCGTCATGGTACCAAGGGGTGGGTTTATTCTCTTCTATTTACTATTGTGTGAACCTGGATCGGGTGATAGCTGACTGCGCTTTAGTACCACTCGCCCTACTTCAATCAGACTCATGCAGCGCTCCGCGCGGAGGTGCGGGAATGGGTTGAGAAGGAGATTGAACCGTATGTGACGGAGTGGGATGAGGCCAAGGAGGTTCCGGGCAAGATCTACAAGCAGATGGGCGAGCGCGGGTATCTCGCTGGTTTACTGGGTGTCAAGTACCCCGTCGAATACACCAAGCACCGTGTGCAATCTGTTGCGCCTGAAAACTGGGATCTTTTCCATGAGATGCTTCTGACAGATGAGCTCTCCCGCGCCGGTAGTGGTGGTCTTGTTTGGAACTTGCTTGGTGGTTATGGGATCGGATGTCCCCCGCTGGTGAAGTACGGCAAGAAGGCGCTTGTGGACCGCATCTTGCCTGGTATCCTGGCGGGTGATAAGCGCATCTGTCTTGCTATTACCGAGCCGGATGCTGGTAGCGATGTTGCCAACCTTACCTGTGAGGCGAAGCTCTCTGAAGATGGCAAGCACTATATCGTCAATGGTGAGAAGAAGTGGATTACGAACGGTATTTGGTCTGATTATTTCACGACTGCGGTTCGCACTGGCGGGCCTGGTATGAACGGGCTTTCTGTTCTTCTTATCGAGAGAGAGGCCGGTGGCGTTAGCACCAGGCGCATGGACTGCCAGGGTGTCTGGAGCAGTGGAACAACATACGTGACATTCGAGGACGTCAAGGTTCCCGTGGAGAACCTCATCGGCAAGGAGAACCAGGGATTCAAGGGTAAGCCTAACCACATCCCACTTCCATAGCCACATGAATACTGACCCGTTACCAGTCATCATGACCAACTTCAACCACGAGCGAATCGGCATCATCATCCAATGCCTCCGCTTCTCGCGCGTCTGCTACGAAGAGTCCATGAAATACGCTCACAAGCGCAAGACATTCGGCCAGAAGCTCGTCAACCACCCCGTCATCCGCATGAAACTCGCCCACATGGCCCGCCAGATCGAAGCGAGCTACAACTGGCTCGAGAACATCATTTTCCAGTGCCAATCGATGGATGAGACAGAGGCGATGCTGAAGCTTGGCGGTGCTATTGCCGGTCTCAAGGCCCAGTCAACAACGACTTTTGAGTACTGCGCGCGCGAAGCTAGTCAGATCTTTGGTGGCTTGAGTTACAGCCGTGGTGGTCAAGGCGGGAAGATTGAGCGGCTGTACCGTGATGTGCGCGCTTATGCGATTCCCGGTGGCAGTGAGGAGATCATGCTGGATTTGAGTATGCGGCAGAGTTTGCGTGTGCATCAAATGTTTGGGATGAAGCTGTAAGGTTGTGCATGGTTCTTGTTCTTGGATACTTTGTGCCTTGTTCTCTGGTAGGTAAGTAAAGACTTTTTGGATTTCGGATGTACATTATTTGAAATATACTTTTTCCAACTAAGCCACGCCCGAGAATTGAGTCCTCTAATTCCTTATTTATCTAAAATATGTATAAGAGTGGCTTTGAAGACGTTGCTGTTCGATTTGTGGAAATGGTGCCAAGAAATGGACTTGGTGAGATCGGACGCTTTGCGCCAGTAGAAAATCCATTCGGTGAGGCACGAGAACCAAACGCGCAGTGCTGTTCTCAGTGAAACTCGCCTTAAGTCCTGAAAGCTTCCAACTCCCACACTCCACACATCTCCTTCACTGTCTGTCTGTTCTTGGGAGAGGAACAGCTGTTTATCCGGTTTTGGGGCGTCTTTTATTTATCGCTCACCTTCCCCTCGAATCAAGCTGAATCGAATCTTTCTTTCATACCCCGAAACCTACCAGCGCGGAGTCGGCGCAGGACCGAACGAGAACAAGCCTCCAACTGTACAAAGAAACCACGGTCGCTAGAACACCTCATCTTGACGGACTATCTTTTGATCTCTTGAAAGCCGGCCACGACCCGTTACTGTGGGCGACGCTTTCGTCCTTTCCTCATTACAGCGAGCTCTCCGTGATCGTTTCGCGGAGTCCGTCGACTTTCAGCGGCCAACGCTCCCCAATCTCAAACTCTTGACGCGAAAATGTCCCGGAACGTGATGGATCAGGACTTCGGATCCGACGAGGAAGATGATGACTTCAACCCCGCGCCTGTTGACGATTCGGATAACGAGGATGTGAATCAGGGCCAGGTTTGTGATGCCAACTCGTCCACTGCTCTGGGTGTGTCAAGCTGATGAACGGGACAACAAGGCTAGAAAGCGTGAACGTGACTCCGACGCCCGAAATCGAAGTGACGATGAGAACGAGGGTGGCGAGGAGGACGACGAGGAAAACGAGGAAGGCGGCGAAGGACAAGGGGACGATGATGATGAAGAGGAGGAAGAGGAGGAGGATGAAGATGATGAAGATGTTTCGGTGGGCAATCCCAAATTCTGCCTCTAACCGCTCGGACAATCGCTAATAATGGTCTTTTCGTCTTGCAGCATGGGCGACGGAAACGAAGAAGGGGACAGGGTGGCGGAGCGCTTAACCCCTTCATTGATTACGAAGCCGGCGTAGACGAGGAGGAGGATGAGGTCGAAGAAGAAGAGGAGGAAGAAGGGTATGGTCTGGAGACACACCCAGATGATGTGTTGCCCGCCGGTGCTGAAACGGATGACCGTCAACATCGTCGACTCGACCGAGAGCGTGAGCTGGCGTCTACTTTGGACGCGGAGAAACAGGCACAGTTGCTCAAGGAGCGTTACGGACGGAATCGCGCCGCTGCCACAGACGCCGTCATTGTTCCCAAGCGACTGCTGCTCCCTAGTGTCGATGACCCTAGCATCTGGGGTGTCCGGTGCAAGGCCGGCAAGGAGCGTGAAGTTGTCTTCTCTATCCAGAAACGCATCGAAGACCGACCACCGGGTTCCCGGAACGCGATCAAGATCATCTCAGCTTTTGAGCGTGGGGGTGCGATGAGTGGCTACATCTATGTCGAAGCGCGGAGACAAGCCGATGTCATGGACGCTCTACAGGACATGGCGAACGTTTACCCAAGGACGAAGATGATTCTGGTTCCTGTCAGGGAAATGCCGGATCTTCTGAGARTGCAAAAGTCTGAAGAGCTTAACCCTGGCGGGTGGGTTCGAATCAAGCGGGGAAAGTATGTCAACGATCTTGCTCAGATCGAGGAGGTGGAGACGAACGGTTTGGCTGTGACTGTCCGCTTGGTTCCTCGTCTAGACTATGGTATGAACGAGGACTCGGGCGCTCCTATCGTCGACCCTAAGAGGAAACGGCCTGGCGCCAACCCCGCTGTTGCACGTCCTCCACAGCGGTTGTTTAGCGAGGCTGAGGCGAAGAAGAAGCACAGCAAGTACCTCACTGCTACGGCTGGTTTGGGTGCCAAGTCATGGAACTATCTTGGTGAGACCTATATCGATGGTTTCCTAATCAAGGATATGAAAGTGCAGCACTTGATCACGAAGAACGTCAACCCACGACTTGAGGAGGTTACCATGTTTGCTCGAGACTCCGAGAACGGCACCTCTAACCTCGACCTTGCTTCTCTTGCAGAAACACTCAAGAATTCTACCGCCGAGGAGTCATATCTTCCTGGAGACCCCGTGGAGGTGTTTAAGGGCGAACAACAAGGTCTTGTCGGTCGCACTAGTTCCACTCGTGGAGATATCGTAACTATCCTGGTTACTCAAGGCGAGCTGGCCGGTCAGACAATTGAAGCTCCTGTCAAAACCCTTCGCAAGCGGTTCAGGGAAGGTGATCACGTCAAAGTCATCGGCGGGAGCCGTTACCAAGACGAGTTGGGTATGGTTGTTCAAGTTAGAGACGACACAGTTACCCTCTTGAGCGACATGAGCATGCAGGAGATTACTGTTTTCAGCAAAGACCTTCGCCTGTCCGCCGAGACAGGTGTTGACGGAAAACTTGGCATGTTCGATGTTCACGATCTCGTACAACTAGAGTGAGTTCCTATCCTGACATATTCAGTTCCTTACTAACATTTCGAAGTGCCGCCACTGTTGCTTGCATTGTCAAGGTTGATCGTGAATCATTACGAGTTTTGGACCAGAACGGTTCCATCCGTACTATCCTCCCTTCTCAAGTCACCAACAAAATTACACCGCGACGAGACGCCGTGGCCACCGACAGGAATGGAGCTGAGATTCGTCATGGAGATACCGTTCGAGAAGTCTATGGCGACCAACGGAGCGGTGTCATCCTCCATATCCATCGCTCATTCCTGTTCATCCACAACAAGGCGCAGGCCGAGAACTCAGGTATAGTCGTCGTGCGTACCACCAACATCGTGACAGTATCCGCGAAAGGAGGCAGATCTACAGGTCCCGATCTCTCAAAGATGAACCCGGCTCTTATGAGGAACGGTGCTCCGGGTGGCATGATGGCGCCCCCTCCGCAAAAGAGCTTCGGCCGGGATCGCCTTATTGGCAAGACGGTGTTAGTCAGGAAGGGACCTATGAAGGGTCTCCTTGGTATTGTCAAAGACGCGACTGATGTTCAAGCCCGAGTTGAACTTCATTCAAAGAACAAGATTGTTACCATCCCCAAAGAACTTCTTGTTGTCAAGGATCCCATTACTGGCCAAACAATCGAGATGGGACGCGGTAGGGGAGGAGGAGGACCTCGGGTCCCTCAAGGCTCCGCCGGTCCCTCATCAGGATGGCACGGCGGCCGTACTCCAATGGCAGCAGCTGATTCCTCAAGGACACCTGCCTGGGGTGGGGCAATGTCATCAAGAACGCCTGCTTGGGGTGGTGGCGGTCTTGGATCTCGCACGCCCGCCTGGAAAGCCGACGGCTCACGAACATCAAATCCCTACGACGGCAGCCGCACAGCCTACGGCGGCGCGGGCTCACGCACACCTGCCTGGAATGCGGGAGCTCGAACCCCCTACGGCGGTGGCTTCGGCTCCGGTTCCGGCTCCAGTGATTTCGACGCCTTCGCCGCTGGATCCCGCACTCCCGCCTGGGGCGCAGCATCCGGCAGCCGCACCCCGGCCTGGTCAGCAAGCGGTACAACTAGCAGGAACGACAACAAAGCCTACGACGCTCCCACCCCCGGGGCAACATACTCAGCACCAACACCTGGAGCGTACGGTGGCGCCCCTACACCTGGCCTCTCAGCGCCCACACCCGGAGCTTGGGCCGATAGCGCGCCAACACCGGGGGCTTACAATGCGCCCACGCCCGCTGGGTTCGGCGACGACAGTCGTCCATATGATGCGCCGACGCCGGCGATGGGTGGGTCTGCTGCTACGCCAGGCGCTGGGCCGTACGGTGATGGAGATGATGGCGGCCCGAGATATGAAGAGGGAACGCCCAGTCCTTGATTTTTCTCGAAGGGTGCTAATGAGTCTAATTCGATTCAAAAACGGCGCATTGCATATCTATTTTGTTCCTACTCTTCCGTTTCGATATTCTTTTCTTGGTCATTAGCTACCGTACAGTATATCAGTGTATTATCATCCATCAATTGAACCATCTACATAGAAGAGACGAGATACCTAGTACTCAATACAGCGGTTTTGACTGACGGATGTCGTGTCGCTCGTCCGCTTTCCAATAACAGTCTCCATTCTGTTCGGTATAAATTCATTAATGAAACACCCAGCAGAACCCAAATATTTATTAATTATCTTTAAATATCAAGGAGGCGAACGGATGTAAACAAGCAAACCCCCCTCCGAACTCCCTAATTTTTCATTCCTTTTAGTAGATAAATAGAAACATGTATGTATAGATATATTAAGACAAGCATGGAAAAGAAGGAGGGAAAATAAAACATAAGAAACTTGAGACTCCGCGGAAAGTCCGCTCGAATCATCAGGCCTTCCTTCCAGGCCGCCACCCTGCACTGCTTTTCAACAAAAAACCACGCCACTTACTTGAATAAGCCTCTCCGCATCTGATCATTGGAAGGTTCTGCAGGAGCAAAGAAAAAAAAAAGAACACGAAGGCCAACCAAAACAGATCGAATCTTCTCTATATCGTAAAATGGTGCTAAGAACGGGAGATCAGGATAATAGTAGATAGGAAATAGGCGAAGAAGGAACGAAGGAGAAACCCGCCCAGTTTTCACGGCGGTACCGCCCGCGCCAGAATGCGAATATTGTCTACAAGGCCCTTGACTAGGTCCTCGTATTGGTTGTCCGGGTCCCCGGATATTGCGAGCTGGCCCTGTTTCTGAAGTTCGGAGGCCGCGGCCTCGATTTCGAGTTCGTGCTCGAACTCGCCTTTCGCGGATGGCTAAGAGGGACAAAACGGTTAGAACGGGGACGAACAGATGGAGAAAGAAATGGGAAAATTACCTCAGACCTAGCAACCTGCGTCAAGTCCACCTGGTACGCCAAATGCCTATAGCTCATGCGGTCCTTATTTCGATCGCTCGCGCGCCCGCGCCCGAAATCAGCCGGAGGGAGATTCGAGATGTCGCCGTCATACTTCATTTCCAGGTTCACGCTGACGCGCCAATCGACGCAAGTTGCCGGGCTGAGGACGTCGAGGTCCGCGACTCGGCATTTGACGATCTTGTTGAGGACTTCGCCTGTTCGTTGGTCGACGGTGACTCTGACTTTGGGCTTGTGGCGGGGGTTGAGGTTCTGGCGGATGATAGGGGGTAGGTCGGCCGGGGAGACCTCGTAGAAGGAGTCTCGTTCCTTTTTGTGAGCGTAGACAATTTGTTCTCGGCCTGGGTTGACCATGGAGCGTTTGACTGCTTCGTTGAGGAAGTTGTTCATTGCTCGGTGTTGAGCCTGGTCATGTTAGATACGATGGAATCAGGGAGTCGGGATGGCTTGTGTGGATAGAGGGACACGTACCAATGTCATTTTGCTCTCGAAGCTTGTTCGGACTCGATCTTTACTGATAATACTTTCAGTCATTATTGGGAGACGAAGTCGCTCGCCGCGATCAAGATCTATTATATGTCCCAACTTTGCTTCGACTTCGATCATCGTGCCCTGGCTCTGTGCTGTTGCGCTGGCAGGACCCGCGACCACATGCTGGAATAGAAAGTCGCAGACAACCTTGGTGACTTCTTCATACGGGAAGAGACCAGTAATAGATGGTTCCCAAGGTCCTAAGCTCTTCATCTTGGGCGGCTCAGAAGGCTGTGTGAGCTGGGATGGTTGTGACGGTTGTGACGGCTGCGACGGCTGCGACGGTTGCGCGGGCGGGGGGCCAGCTACAACTGAACCCTCTCGCTTGATCTTCGCAGCAGGAGGCGCTTGCAAGGCGACTTGCTGACGCAGCATCCAGGGGTTCTGTGATGAATTCCGCAAATGTCTCGGGATAGGAGGTAACTGGTTTGGGATTGTTGGGCACCGCCCCTTCGTGCGAATTGATCTCCGCGCGTAGATAGGCGGCTCATTGTACCGTCTCCGCTTGGCTTTGGGAGGCTGTGGACTCGAATTGCGCACCGATCCCGATATAGAGCTCGTCTTTGAGGACCTTGGCGGAATTTGTTTCGCCCTAGGAGAATCATTCGGAATAAACACCTGAGATGGAGGACTATTGACCTGTGACGCGATTGGCGCAGTGGAAGCGCTTTGGGAATGAGAGCTTCGGTCAGATAGCCGGCCACCTTGAGCGCTTATACCATTTTCCTGATCGTGGAGCTGCGATAAAGCCGTCTGGTCGCTACTTGTAACGCTATCGCGTCGGATCCCCGGAGGAAAGGCCGTCTTTGGGCTCACATTCTCATCCGATTCCCTCCTCTCAGACATGACCGAGGCACGTCGAGGAGTATTGTCGAACGTACGCGAGTCCTGCCGCGAGGAGCGCGGAACTGCCGACGGCGACATGTGCATTTGGACATCTTGTCCGACCCATGGGCTTGACGCGCGATTTGAGAGAGAGTCACGGCCAGAGGAGTGAGGACGCGCGGATGATGGTGTGGAATGATGATAGACAGCGGCAGCTGAACCTCGCGGTGTACCAGGAAGCGATCCTTGTGCTGCAGCGGGAGAAAATTGTTGCGGTGGATACGAATGTTGTTGGGGCGCGGCGGGAGAGCTCTCTCTGCGCGGGTATGAGAGCGAGGCGGGGGGATAAGGGGAGAGAACAGACTGGATGGACTGGGAGCGCTGGGGAGCGATGGGCGATTGCTGGTGCGACGGATGATGTTGCGGAGGGTAGTTTGCCGGCGCGGCGAAAGAGTCACGCGAAGCGGATGCGCCGTAAGGCGGGATAGGTGGACTGTGACCGCGCTGAGATTGTGCACTGGCAGGGTTGTACTGGTACGGCGATTGTAGTGAGCCGTATGACGGAGCTCTATCTGGAGAGGTTTGGGAGCGCTGGAGCGGCGCGGGTTGCTGCGCTGGCCCGTTGGGATACCCGGGAGGATAGGACGAGGGGGATGACGACGACGGAATTTGATCGTGTGAGGGATAGATTGGCTCAGAAGGCTTGCGAGTAAGTTGCGGCGGTGACCGGTGCGACGGGGGTGATGGAGGACGTTGCGAGTTGCCAGCGGCATCGCTGTTCATAATCGTGCGCAAATCCATGGCGACTGGAGATTTTTTGAGTTCGAGCAAAACGAGCAGAAAAGATCGAGCGGACTCGAGACGGCGCAATCACTAGCACGCCCCCTTTCACAACACCCTGGGACGGATTATGGGCGGATGAAGTCTATCAATGGCGGAGGGTCGGATTCGAAGAGAAGGACAATGAGGATGAAGACATTTAGGGGATGAAAGGGGGCCGCGATGAGGCGAAGGTGAAGGCAAGCTGAGATGAAAGAGAAGAACGAATAAGAATTTGCGGATATAATATAGAAACAAAGACCAGGGGATCAGCTGGTCATCTCCCCAGACTATGACGATAGATGAATTGTGATGGTTGAGATAGAGAAGATGGTGTTGTATTCAGCTCTGGATGCACGAGACCAAATATTTCGCCAGCTCATACAGGCTGCTGCACAGGCTGGCCATCCAAGGCGACTACTGGTCTACAAGCAACAAGTCAGGGTATCACTACAGCAGCCGGGAGGGATCACATCCTATCGCATAAGAGGCAAGAGGCATCTACAAGCTGTACAGCATCAAAAATGACGATGACGAATGCTGCGTTGCTTTTCGCTGTCGGAGTTGGATGTTTTCTGCCCGGCGGTGAGAGAAAAATCACGTGCACTCTAACTGCCGACTTTTCATTTCCGCATTCATCACCGCCCGGTCTGCCTCGCTGCATGCCCAATCAGGCCTGAGGAAGTTGCTGCCGTTATTCCGCTCCAGCTGAAAGGTCAATGGTTATCAATTGCCAGTAACCCATCACATTTCGACTGTTCCGGTCCAACAGATGATCTTGTTAGAGGCATGGGTGGTGATTTTGTGGTCGAGATTCCTGGTTACTCCGGTATTCCCTGCCAGATAGCGCCCCAATAATCGTGAAACGTCGCCGTCTCTAAAATCCTCCGGATCGACACTCGCCATTTGGCCTTAACTCGTCATCTCCCCTCCGCCCCAACCCCAAATGCTGGACTGTCATTCTTTTTCTCTCTTGCACCCGCCAGTCCAATGCGCACTGGGTTCAAATCCTACGAGCGAGTGAAACCCCATAGCATGCTCCATTGCAACGCTTTCAGATGCGATCGCCGATGACGAATCCCGGACCCATATCAGCTCCCGTCGCATAGACTCCACTATCGCAGCCAGTGCATTTAAGGCCGCGCATTCCAGACCCCGTCTTGTCGCCCTGGATCGAGGCTCTGCATCTTCCTCAACCTCGCACCCTCTCCGGAATAATGAACGTCGAGAACGAGACGCAGTCGTCCCCCGCCATACACAATGTCCCCCTAAACGACGTCGAATCCGGTCTCGACCGTGTATCTCAGGGTCGAGCCCACGCCTGGCCGAGCCTACGGAGTTTCTCCGCTTCGGATATTCTCTATGATCCATCAAAGTTATCTGCGCTACTTGAAGACTTTATGGACCACTGGCAGGACTATCTGGAGAACTGGTTTACCAAGCTAGGCATCGTGATCACTCCGAGCTACCTACAACACTTGGTTGGCGGCCAGCCGGCCACACAGACGAAGCTTCATGCAATTGCCGCGCTAGATGGCTTACGAGGATGGGCCTGTTTATTAGTGTTCAACTTCCACTTCCTCTTCACCTATACTTGGAAGGTCGCGGTTGGGTGGGGATTCAATAATGAGAATTGGCACCTCTACCAGTTGCCTATCATCCACGTCTTGGTCTCAGGCCACATCATGGTCGCCATATTCTTTGTAATATCAGGCTATGTTCTTTCCTACAAACCGCTCAAATTGATCCGCAGCCGGGCTTGGGAAGAGACATTTGTTACTGTGGCATCTTCAACGTTTCGCCGAGGCCTGCGCTTATACATTCCCTCTTTCGTTGGCATCCTGCTGGTCCTGCTTGCCGTTCGGCTGGGCGCTTACAATTACTCGCAAAAGGTTCTATTCGAAGGACACACCATCAGGGGCACCAACGAGCAACACCCCCCGATCATGGTCAAGTCTTTGGCCAAGCAGTTGTGGGACTGGTATTATACGCTTGCGCGCCTAATGGACCCTTTTGATTGGGGCCTGTACTATAATAACTACAACCCTCACCTCTGGACGATCCCTGTTGAATTTCGCAGTTCCATTGTCCTCTTCCTCACCATTCTCGCGACATCACGTGTGAAGACGGCGGTCCGTATCTTCCTAGTCAGCAGTCTAGTATGGTTCTGTATGCGCTATGGCCGATGGGACGTCGTCCTTTTCCTGGGCGGTATGCTCATGGCTGAAGCGGACTTGATTCAAGGCCTTTGGGAGAAGCGTCCATCCGAGGATGCAGGTGACAAAGAGAAGCGGGTCTGGACCAGCGCTGCAACACCTCAACACCAAGTTCCTTTTCGATTATTAAGCCGCAGGCGCTGGATCGCCCTCTTCCTCCTGGGATTATACCTAGGATCTACCCCAAACACCGGCTACAAGTTCACGCCCTTCTTCATGTGGACGTGGCACATTACCCCCAAAACATACCCGGAACCACACCGTTTCCCGCAGACCCTAGGCGCACTCATGATTGTCTACAGCATCAACCACTCGAAAGACATTCAAAAGCTCTTCGTGAACCCGGTATCGCAGTATCTCGGCAAGATATCCTTCGCGTTTTACATCGTCCACGGCCCGATTCTACACTCGCTGGGATATTCGCTCATGCCAAACATCTGGCACATTACAGGCAAGGAAACCAACTTTCAGTACTGTTTTGGCTTCTTCATCGGTTGGCTTATCTGCCTCCCTGTTTCGCTCTGGGCAGGTGACCTGTTCTGGCGCCTCGTCGACACTCCGAGCGTAAAACTAGCAAAGTGGATTGAGAGCAAGGTCCTTACGCAGACCAATGGACGGGAGAAGCAGGAAAGAGTTGCCTAAGGGCCCGTCTTTGTCGTGCCTCGTGCTATGCTTGGAGTATTGTCAAAAAGACGACTCAATTATATACCACCATTAGCGGGCGTAGTGCTTTGCTCTGTTTGCTTCTCTTCCCACCACCCATGCTTGTTTATATCTCCATTTTCATGCCCAATTTGTTTGCGCTACGTTTTCTTTATAAAAGTCCGGAGGAAACAAGACCAATGTTAATGTGCATGCAATGATTCAATCATTCATTCGTATACTCGTACCAGACCGTACTATATCAGGTAACAACAACCCAAGAACGCTCTCTCTAAGGACATATATGGTTCAGCCAGGGTTGCTAGATCAGGTCTTTCTGCGTGCGTGCGTGCGTGATCTCATGAAATCAACATCAACGAAAAGTCGAAGGAGGACAGATAGCGCAAACGGGTTGGGTAGATAGGTGAGGGTAATGTAAAGACAGACGCGTAGTATGAAGAAAGAATAGACAGAGAGGAAGAAGATTATAGGCGTCTAATTGATATCGGAACTTTTTAATCTCTCTCTCTTTCCTTCAATTCACAGCGCGACTCCCCACACGCCCCGCCCTCCACAAACACCCAGCCAGTCGCGCGGATGACCGGCATTCGTGGTTCCGCCCTGCGGCGACCAGCTGATGTTGGAGATCTCGTAGTCGCATTGCCATGCGGCTGCGGGCCCACGCTCTGTGGTTGTGGATGGGGCGCCTGGGTTGTGGACGCCTGGTGGGACGGGGGTTGTGTTGTGCTGGTTGATGAGGTCCCAGAGGAGAACGAGGCAGTCGTCTGCGCCGGAGGCAAGGACGCCGCGGCGGTTGGGAGACCATTCGACAGAGTTGAGGGGCGCCGAGTGGCCCTTGAGTTCGAGAAGGGCTTGGCCTGGTTGCCGGACGTCTAGGACTCGAACTATGCTTGAGTCTTGCGAGAATGTTGCAAGAAGGTGTGCGTCGTGCGGTGAGGCTGTGGTTGTGAGTGCGGTGTTTCAAAAAATTCGATTGAACTAGGAAGCTTACCGGAGATACGCAACAATGGCGGAGGGTAGGTGGCAGTCGGCGCGGAGGGACTTCCATTGCCAGGGCTCATCACTATTGCCACATTCTCAGTTTCCAGCATCAATGAGAGCAGTCGAGGGACTTACACTTCTCGTTCTTTTCCGTCGGCTCGTATATAATTGTGCTGTGCTCCAGGCTTCGTAGATCAAACATGCGTACACTCCCATCAGCGCCGCAGCTGACAAACACGTCGACGCTGTTGGCGCAGAAGCGCACGTCGTACACTTCCTTGTCGTGTGCAATAAGTTGTGTCTTCGCTGTCAATGTGGGAATATCCCAGATCGTGCAGGTGGTATCAATACTAGAGGTAATGATCAAACTGGGAGATATCGTGTTCCAGTCCAATGAGGTAATAGGAGCGGTATGCTCAGGCGACTTTGAGTTTGAGAGCAACGCCAAGGGTGAAAGCTTGGCTGTAGGCAAATCTCTCTGACTTGACGGTCGTGTTATCGAGTTGGAGCTGTGTTGAGGCTGTGAGTTCGGTAGGGACCATAACCGGAGATGGTCTCCGGAGGTGGCTAGAAGGTCAGTGGATTGTTTCTGTGATGATGGCGGTTCCCAGAGAATGCGTGTAACAGGATACGAGTGGGTAGCTTCGGCGGTTTTCACGTATTCCAGCTTAAGCTCCCCGGCAGCGGCATCAGGTGTATCGGAGTCGGCGTATGCCAGGTGAGTGTCCAAGATTTGTATCTGAATCCGCTGAGTTAGAGAAGCGGAGATGCAAGACAAGGGTCTAATCATATAATCTTACATAGTTATGGTGGTCTTCTAGGTAGCTTCCCAGAGCAATCTTACCGCCGAAGGAGCCAGGATTCCCCGAGACCGGCCACTTACACCAGTCCACGGCATAGATAGGCCAAGGAGTAATGTAATTGCTGTTTGTGGGGACCTGGTTTTCGGCACTGTTGAAAGTCGATGCGCCCGCGCTTGTGATGTTATCACTAAGAAGATCCCCAGGGGGCCGGATATCAGCCAGTCCTAAAGGCGAGTATTTAGCGCCCAGCGGTGTTGGCGGCTGAAACCCAGCATTCGGAGACGGTCCATGCGGTCTATATCCTGCCGGGCTCGATCTGGAGTGTCCATGGGAGTTCACCATACTGGAACGTGGAGTGTTTGATTGAGGCTGGGGCTGGGGCTGAGGTTGTTGCTGGAGCTGGAGCTGTGTAGATAGATGAGGTAGCGTCGGAATTGCGGACGGTGCTGTGTTCATGGACACCGTTGGTGGTCGATTGGCAGCATTTCCCGGTTGGAGAGCACCAGGAAGCGCTCCCCCTGCGACACCCCCGTTGCCGCCTCCGTACTGGTTAGGCTGGGCGCCTGAAGAATGGATATTTATGGATGGAAGCTGCGCATCGGGGCTCGTCGGGTATTCATGGGACATCGATTGTCGCGGAAGGGTACCAGATGCGGAGTTTCCGGCTGGAATGTGAAGTTCTTCTGGTTGACGGCTATAAATAGTCGACCGTCTGGAGTCGTAGGGTTGCGCGGGGTTTGACATTGCGAAGGCAGGTCGTGCAGGGGAGGATCAGCTGGAAAGGTAAACGCCGCACCACTGCAGAGCAGCGGGCACTCTACAGTGCAGTCACGAGTTTGCCGGCTGGTCAATTCCAGGACTAGCTGGTTCAAAGCTGGTCGGATGGGAGATTCTCCCTTCCCTAGTATATACGGCCACAATCGACAGCGGCACGAAGGATGCGGGGGCTGAGATATGCCAAACGAAGGACTTTCCGGTTCGACCAAATCACAATCCTAAGAAGAAGGGCCCGAAAGGGTCGGAGTCGCAACGAATGGCGTGAGGGACGAGCCAGGGAAGACAGAAAGCGAAAGAGCTCCTTGGGCAGTCCTCGATCTCCACCAAAGCTGGAGTCGAGTCGCTGCCCGTGATGCTGACTCAGCCGACCGCACGGGACGGTAAGACTGGCCTCTCTTCCTCGGCCGCTTCGGTCGCTGCCATTCTTATTCCGGACCATTTCTGCCTCTTCTTCTGCTGATTCTCATTTCGAGCTATATCCTACTCTTTTGTACTTCTATATCTACTCTTCCGCTGTTTTCGACATATGGTTTCCGTCGCCTAATACGCCCGTATCGGTCCCGCTGGTGAGCCTCTTCCCCTCTATCATCCTCACCTTCCCCGCGATGCCTTCAGATCGCATCACCCCGCCATCGGCCTTGCTGCTACTGCCACCTCCTCCATCCGTCTCTTTCGACCAATTCAGAACCGTATACGAGCCGATACTATCTACAGTCTATGCCAATCTCCTCAAGGCGCTTAATGGTTCAAATCGCACCGCGTCTTTAGAAATTGCTCTTTCGTTGCCCGGTCTGCAGTCGCCGTCATGTCAACCGCCCACGAGAGCTTTCGCAAGTCTTCAGCGCATAGTGGAACACATGTACAGGCTTGTTGGGGTAATATGCATAGAACGGAAAATCGAAATGGAGGCTCCCGGCGGCATTGACTCCCGCGTGATCTTGCTAGATTTCGATTCCGTTCGGGAGACAACAGCTACGGCCACGAACCCTGTTCCGGTCGAACGTAATGGCCCAATCGTCGACGTGAAGACACTGGCTAGCTCTGGGCGACTGTGGGATAGTATTTTCTATCCGGAAATTCCGGTAGGTCAGGACCTGGCGACAGCATTTAGTAGTTTCTATACCCCAACCAAAGATCCAAATGGTGGGGTTCCCCAGTCAGTCCCCGGATCGCCTCAATGGACCCCGGGGGAATCTCTGGTGGTTCCTGGAGAACCGACTAAGTCTCTTTTACACCACTCGGTTATCTTGGGAGGTACCTTTGATCACTTCCATATTGGACACAAGCTCCTCCTCACGGCAACTGCACTGGTCTTGCAACCTGGGGGAACCGGGCCCTCCGGCCAGCGAAGAACCATCACAATCGGAGTGACTGGCGATGAGATGTTGAAGAACAAAAAGTACGCTCAATTCCTAGAAAGTTGGGATGAGCGGTGTCGAAGTACGGCCACCTTCTTGACCTCAATCATGGATTTTGAACCCCCGGGAACAGAACCAGCATGCATTGAACAAATCTATAAGCCTGGGCCGAATGGCAGGCAAATGGTGATGAAGATCGGGCCTGGGATAACCTTGAAAATGGCGCAAATCCTTGATCCGTATGGACCAACCATTACGGAGGAGGATTTAAGCGCCTTGGTTGTCTCTCAAGAGACACGCTCAGGCGGCGCGGCGGTCAATCAGGAGCGAGCCAAACGGGGGTGGAAGCAGCTAGAGGTGTTTGAAGTTGACGTGATTCAGTCGGGTGAAGTGCCGTCCGAAGATGTCGAGGATTTCGCATCCAAAATCAGCAGCACGGACATCCGTCGTCGACGAATGGAGCTTGCGATGATCTAATAACCCTGGCAGTGAGTGAGTGATAGTGTATGTATATAGGAGTCTAGGTCCCTGTTGAACTCGGTAGCGTGCTGAAACAGCAGAACCGGGGAAGGGACTTAATATGATAGATGTTCCAAGCGAGAGAGGCCTACGTAGGCCTCAGCAGGAGTCCAAGTTCCAACCTTGTCGAGGTGTAGTCATTCGACCATGCCTTGTGATGCTAATTTCAAGAAGGATGACGATCTCATTTCAGGAGCAGCGGGGAAGAACCATTGGGAAGGGAGGCCTTGGGGTCTTATCTCGGCCGGTGTTTGAGGCGCTCCTGGTCACTCCTGAACCCCCGTGACTCTCTGTGCTTCCCACTCTCCCACCCGCAAACTGCAACTCTCCGTCGCCAGGCCACGCGACGAAGCCCAACCCTGAAAAGGAGTGTCAGAGAGAAATCCTTTTGATCCGGGTCTGCACGAGATTGCTGTTGTCATTCCCGTGTCTGTTCCACAGCAGGTCGCTAGGTGCCAGGGGTTGGCAATGGGCAGCCCGTCAGTGCCAGGACTAACCCAGGGCTGGAGCTACAGCACCAGTTGATTCGCTTCCCTCGGCGGGGATTCGTGCAGTAGTCGAGCTCACTGCTGCAGGCATCTCACCGTCCTGTCGCATCGTCTACATCGTTCTCTTCGAATCCTTCCCTACCACCCTCTGCTCCCTGACGCTCCCTGACGTTCTGGCTTCCCCGCCCATCGCTCCTCC
Source organism: Aspergillus mulundensis (assembly GCF_003369625.1). Taxonomy (NCBI): domain Eukaryota; kingdom Fungi; phylum Ascomycota; class Eurotiomycetes; order Eurotiales; family Aspergillaceae; genus Aspergillus; species Aspergillus mulundensis. The sequence goes on along the minus strand of NW_020797892.1, from coordinate 1,255,500 downwards.
ATCAACTGCCATCACCTCCTCCACCACCCAGCTGGAGTTGCTCTTATCCTTTCTACCAATCCATTCGCTCCCAGCCAACCTTGTCCTGCAGGTTCGCGCTGTATCGTCCGCATGAAGATTCAATCATGTGACTTTGGTGTGCCAGCGTTCGTCCAATGTTCGTCCTCCGTTGGCCGAGATGAATCGCCCACGGCGTCACTAGATTTTAGATAATGCTAGTGACCCTCGTCAACCTAGTCGGCGGGACTGGCGATGTGGAACTTGGGACATTTCGTCAGACATAGACACAGCGCATCTGTGGCCCGTCGCCTATTATTCAACTTCTGCTGCAGTTGATACCGGCGAGAAAGCTCTGTGGCCGTTCAGGCCAGAATAAAGGAGAGCCAGACAGCTACGGACCAGGCCAGAGCGGCAGACAGGATGCATTGCTGCTTGAAGATATAATTTAAAAGGAGGCGAGATCTCCTTGGTTTATTTTTCTCTCACCCGTTCCGTTTGCTTTTTATCTCAACTTCCTGTGCGTTTTACTGTCCTTCCTGCGACTAATGCTCTGCAGTCTTCCGTCACCTCTTTGCTTATTCCTCCCTCAGGTTCCTCTTATTTCTGTCCCAGCCTGCCCCCTTGATCTTAGCTTTCACGCAGTGAGAGTATCGAAGACCGTGCGCGCTCTTTCTCTTCGGCTTCCCGTCTAATTGCCTTGGTTTCCATGTGGTTGCGAGGAGCACAAGTGGCCGGACACGCGGCTGCGACGGTGTGCGGAAACCATGACTGAAAACTCGCGATGCATCGAAGATCTAGCAGACGAGTTGATCATTAAGATTCTCTTCTTTTTAGTCCCCGAGGAATCTCGATCTTCCACGTCCTCCCCCGTCAATTCACATGTTCATTCGCCTGAACTCAATGGGCGTCCGGCACATGTTCAGGGCGAGAAGTCCGATTTAGACCGATTTCGACTCGTCTGTAAACGCTTCTATCGCATCGGCACTCCGAGCAAGTTCACCAGCTTTCAACTCCGGTTTTCGCGACAGGGATTCCAAAGGCTGGAAGAGCTTGTGCACAGGCAGCTGGCCTGTCATGTCAAACACTTCACGTACATGGTGCGACCTTTCTACCAAAAAAGCGGTAAACCTCTCTTAAACACGCGGTCATTGATTTCAATGCAATCGAAGGCCTTGGATGCTAATGCAATTGTCTAGGCTGGTCGCAAATATCCGACGATCATTTTCCAGCCGCCCAAACACATATAGCACGATTGCAGGACCAAATACACATTCTGGAAGGCAACCACGACCGTGAAGTTCTAAAGAAAGCCTTGTTTGCGTTCTCGTCCCTAAGACAGGTCAAGCTCATCCGACTGCAGGATCAGGCAGACGAACAATTGCTCGACCTTATACGAGATCGTATTCTGGAGGAAACAATGGCTCTGCATTGGGAGCCAGCCTGCGCCCGAGCAGTCAGCAACATGGGGATTGCCTTGCTCTCGTCCAATTGTACCTCGGTGCGGTTTCTCGGGCCTCATACCGACCCCAGAGCAGCAGTCAAGCTTCTGCAGACTCCATCCGCTACGCTCTCGGCCATCGGAGCCCGATTAGCTTGCCTAGAAGTCACTTTTCTTTCAAAGACAGACTTGACAAGGCACATGGAAGACCTTTCTCTCGTCTTCCACGACGTTCTTCTCGCTGCGAAGAAACTGGAATCTATTCATATCGGTTTCTCACCCGCCGTCCCTCTAGGTCTACGTCTGAATCAAGTCTTTCATCGCATCCAATGGAAAAAATTACGCAAGCTCAGCCTGGAGGGTTGGCACCTAACCTCTGACGAGATCATCGCTCTCATTCGTCGCCATCGTCAACAGGTCCGCAATATTCGTCTTGAAAGAGTCTTCCTTCGCGATGGCAGCCATTGGCGTGATGTTCTCTCCGTTCTCCATGATGAAATGGATGAAATAGAAAGCATATATTTGCGTGATATCGATTATGTCAAGGGCGACGCTACTCATGACTTCGATGGCACCAATGGCCACGGTAACAATCATGGCATGGGCTACGGTAATGGCAGCGGTAATGGCACCGGGTCCTCTGGGTTTCAGCAGCAACTTCCCCATAGCACGGTGCTTAGCATCAACCATTCGGAGTTGGCTTTCGTCTTGTCGGGGTTTCCGCGCCATGACTCTATCCCGGAGGCTATAAGCAAGCTGTCCGTGGATGAGCTCGGTGATAACGGGGCACGTGTCACCCACGAGAAGATGCAACTCTGGCAGGCCTGGGTTCTTTCTAGCCCGCGTAAGATTGCTCGAAGGAGGATTTGATTACATGCAGGAAATTTTGCTTTGGTGGTGCTTGATTTTAGCGTTCTTTCTGTTGGCATATTCTATCTGGACCTTAATGAGTTGTGGCTGTAGCAGGCCCGGGGGGTGGGGGTGTAGTTGTCTGAAATGAATCATTGTTACGAATATACTGGTTGAGCCTTGGTCTAAATGCCTTTGAACTACTAAGTAGTAAGTAAAGCAAGCCTGGCTACGAGAGTGCCTGCTAGAGGCAGGGGTAGCGTAATAGAGCGGGCGACTGAAGTATAATTCTATTCAGAAATGATAACCCACATGGAAACCAACAATATGCAAGTCTTTTTTTCTTATCCGCTAACCACGATTCCAAGCACTAGCCAGCCAGTAACTAATATTCGATAGGGGAATAGGTATCACTGACAAAAAAAACCACAGGTGAGATGAGAGAGGAAGTAAAAAGAGAGATCAGGCGGAAGCCGAGGACAGAAGATCTCAATGCATGCATAAATACGCAGAAACAGACAAGATAATATGCATGTCCTAGCTGAATGCAATCATATAACATTGGCACCACCAGCAAGAGGGTTCTGATCGACCGGGATCGCCGCAACAGAAGCCTGCCCCGAGCTAGGCGGTTTCGCGCTGCGCTCCCTCAACCTCCGGCCCTCCATCAGCCCACGAAGCCCACGCTTCTGCAACCCAATCACGCTGCTGAGATCGCCCGTCCAAACTTCAATGTCGCCGTGCGTACCCCGTCTCCTCCGAGAAGCGCGCGCCAAGTCAGCAGGCATTCCCTCGGAATCTGAGTATTCGTAGCTCGTGGCCGACGCGGAAGACGTGCTGGCGTTGCTAATGGAGTCCTCGCGCTCGCGTTGGCGGCGGGAAAAGACGTTCGTGTTGATGCGGAGGGGGATACCGCGGGACCCGCCGCCGGCGCTGCTGCTTGCGACGGAGAGGGCGGAGGTGCCGTGCTCTGTGTCGGAGGAGTCGGAGTTGAGGCGGCTGCGGCTGCGGCTATCGGTGAGGGAGAGAGCGGCGGTGGCATTTGCGAGCTCGCTGGCGGCGTGGGCGCCGTTGAGGGCTTCGAGGGTGCCGCCGGGCCCGCTAATGAAACCGGTACCTCTGCCGCCGCCGGCGGCCATGGCTGCGGCATTGAAGACGGCTGCTGCGTTGCGGCCGTCGAGGACTTGGTGAAGGCGTTCGACGATTGCTTCTAGGAGGCCGTCGACTTGGTAAGGGCGGGCGAGTTGGAGGAGAGAGCAAAGGATTTGAGGCGTGCAGAGGGGGGATCCGACGGGTGGAAGGGCGGAGGTGTAGAGGTAGAAAACGAGGACTTGGAGAGTGAGGACGGTGTGAGGGAGATAGAGTACGCGGGGGCGGGAGGTGGGAGGAAGACTGTGGGCGGAGGGTAGTTCAAGGTTCGCTAAAAGGGATTTCGATGGGTTGTTGCTGTTGCTGGCGAGAGTTGTGGCGTTGGAGTAGATACTGCCGTGGTCTAATGATGGTGTTATTGTGATACTGGAGTTGCGGCTGGGATAAGGCTGCAGATTGGTGCGAAGGGTTGCTGAGTCTGATGCTGTGTCAGACGATTCGCGGAGCAATTGGATGAAGTATGGTCCCCATCTTCGACTCAGAATTCTCGAATTCACAGATATCCGCTCTCCACCTACGGCTTGGAGCTCCATATCGGCCATTTCAGGAACTGACTGCGCAAGTCGCCCTAGCTCGGCGGATGCGGTAGAAAACGGGCGACCGCCCGATGTAAGCTGGGCTAACTTCGACTGGAAGGATGCAGGGACAGCAGGAGCGCTGTGCGAAATGTATGCGGACGTTGGAGAGGTTTTGCATGGATTATTGTAGAGTCCGAAGGCCTCTAGCTCAACCATACACAGATGGGTAAAGTTGATGCGACGGTGGTTGTAATCCTCAACGAGGTTGCGCTTTCGATGTCCCAAAATAACAAAGGTGTTCCTTCTCGACCACAGCACACCACGATTCCAACTACCCTGCCCAAACACAGACCCACCAGCATCAATCCGTCCCCAAGTGAGACTCTTCAGGTCTAACGCCCAGAGCGCATATTCTTGCTTCGAAGATGTGAGGTAAGTACCGCTCACTACAAAGTGCCCGTTTATTACCGCTCCATTTGGGAATCGCAGACCAGGCGGGGACGCCTGACTCGGCATAGGCTTCTCAATCAGACGGCCATCCGGTAGTCGTATTTGAAGCTCCAGTTTGACGTCTAAGAAGTTGTAGTTGGAGTAGATCAACATCGGACATCCTGCAGCTCCCAAGTCCTCTGTTGGGTCCTGGGCTTCTGCATCGACAGACGTGCTCCCGACATCAGACAACCTCATGCCAGTCAAGGGAGCAGCTACGCTCCTATACGCGCCGCAACATTTTTCCAGAGGGCTCGTATTCGTCCATTTCAGACTCCGCAGGTTGAATACGCTGATCTGCTCAATATAGCGGTTCATACTGTCCTGACCACCTACCACAACCATTTCTGCTCCGCCAAGGCCATCGATATCTACGCCGATGGAGCCCTGGTGAGGGTTCGCAGAGGCGGGATTGTGATGTATCGCCGAGAGCGGAGCAGTTGCCGAGGTGAAATAGGCACTGGAAGGTATAATCGTTGCGCAATGCGCGTATCGCCCCTGCGGGGAGTCATGCGTATTGATTCGGGTCCAGGATCGGGTCGGAACATCGAATATATTGACATCAGACATCACAACCACTTCCGGTTGCGGCTCTTGCCCATTTGTCATGTCCTTGGGCGGAGTTGCAATAGGAGACATTCCACCGTAGCATACTAGCTTATTGTCACCAAGTGCGCATACACTATGGAAATATCGAGGGCGGGGAATGTCGCCGGAGGCTTCGATCTTCGACCAGTGACGTCGGATCAAGTCCAGCTCGTATATGTCCGACGTCAGATGTGGGCGGGTTTTCGACAGTATGCGGCCTCCAAAGACATAGAGCTTGTCGCCTAGGATCGTTGTAGTTGCTCCAACAAGAGGAGGGGGTTCCCGGCCAGAGGTGCGGCGAACATTGCACACAAGACCCGACAGATTGACCGGGTTTGACGACGAACTCGGAGCCGGCGTACCTGGAGACACTCCAGAGTGAGGATTCTCATCTCTGAAGTTATCCAGGTGGCCCAGGCTCGACTGGCTTCTCGACATCATCTTGGACGCGGAGGACCACCAAGCCGCAGCTGATCTATCGCAGATCCCTCTTGGGTATACTTATTCGAGGCACGCGACAAAGCCGTTCTAAGTCGTTTCGTTCGGTAAGCGAGGGTGTGTGCGTATTCCAGGTGTAAGACGTGCTTCCCAAATTGATCGTCTTCCCGGGCTAACTCTCAGCAGCTTATCTCCGTGCGCGGCGCTAGAAAAATCTCGAAGCGACAGGGTAGCATGGGCGTCGTAAGCAGGGACGAACAAGGTTATAGCCGGATCCCAACCGAGCACGAAATAGTATCCGAAAACTCAGAATAGATCTGGCGTAACGTGGTCTCGACAATCGACGTTTAGATCGCAGCAGGCGGTTTGGCCAGGTCAGGGGCGGACGGGAGGACGAGAGCAAGCGCACTGAGCACTCCGGTGGCCTTCCCCGCTGCTAACGATCCAAAACGTTCCGTTTTCGAGAGGAGGTACACGGAGGTTCGCGAGACGGACGTTTCGGCGCTCAGAGAGTGTTCGGATACGTTCGATATTCGTGGCTCGCTCGTGTCTCGATTATGGTGAATGTGGTGTGCTTTGACGGTCCAACCGACCTGTCGCGGAGCCTGGCAGATCAGCACACGGAACCACAGCGATAAAGAAGGAAAACCGTGGGAGAAGGATCTGTGTACCGGATAACGGTTGTGAGCAGTGCGGATCCTTCTTCTGGGCGGTGTCTGACTAGACAAGAAGAATTAAGACTCACGGTGTAGCTAGGGCGGTTGTGGAGAAGAGACCGTTAGACGATACCTAAACCTCAGATACTGACAGGTGAGGCTGAAAAACGCCAGAACAGAAAAAGAAAAGATGATGCCGTATCACGAACTGAAGATGACAGGCTAACTACGTAGTCTATGCATATCTTCCTCAGCAGAATATACTCTGGTCTTGACAGGAGATTCAGGATTCAGGATGAGGAATTCTTAACCCGCGGTCAGGAACCTTTAGCCCAACACGCAGCCCTGAGGAATCCCTGATGAACGATAATAATAGGAACATTTATTGTGGAATTCCTGAGCGGGGTATTCTGTTTCGATCAATCAGAGAACAGCCTGAGCCCAAGTTCTGATCGCAGATAGTCTTATGCAAGGTGACGACTCACGAGTTCGCCCGTTTCCTGTCTGCTTATGCGCCCCGGTTCTTTACTACGCCACAATATATATCACCACTTTGAGGGCCAAAGCAGCGCTCAAGGCTATATGTGCGGTTGTATGATTTCTGTTGGGGCTAATCCAGGCCACTGAATGTTCGTAAATTTTGATATATTCGGATCATTATATCATAAGGTATCAAAAATGAACAAAATCCACAAGAGATTTCGTTCGTTTTACTGCTCCCAGGAAGTTCATCCGTGGGTCACAGTTCACTTCCTACTCGTTCGATATCGAATAAGTCGCATGGTATCATTATCCCAGTTTACTTCTTCTCAATGTTGGTGAAGCGCAGGTAACTATATGAAAGAATTAGCCATTGTTTCAAGTAGATAAGTATTTTGTGGGACTTACGGCTTGACGACGCGGACCTCGCCGAACTTCTTCTGAGCATCCTCGGTGGAGACAGGAGGAGGAATGACAACATCGTCACCAGGTAGCCAGTTGATGGGGGTGGTGACACCGTGCTTCTCGGTCGTCTGGAGGGCATCAATGACACGGAGAACCTCAGCGGTGTTGCGACCGGTGGAGGCAGGGTAGGTCATGATGAGGCGGATCTTCTTGGCGGGGTCGATGATGAAGACGGAACGGATGGTAAGAGCCATGCCTGCGGAGCAGTGATTAGGAAAAGCTCGATTGACAACATTCCGGAAGCCCACATACCCTTGGAGTCAACGTTGGTGGTGTCCTGGTAGTCAACCATGTCGTACTGGTAAGCAATCTTGCGCTCGGGGTCGGAGATGATGGGGAAGGTGAGCTTGGAGCCGGTGACCTCGTCGATATCCTTGATCCAGGCCTTGTGAGACTCAGTGCCGTTGGCGCTCTGCATAGAGTTAGATTTGAGCCAGTCGATACAGGCGTCACGGTTTTACTTACGAGACCGATCAGCTTGACACCACGAGCAGTGAACTCGGGCTCAAGCTTGGCGAAAGCACCAAGCTCGGTGGTGCAAATGGGGGTGAAGTCATCCTAAGACGGATCGCAAATTAGCAGGCGCTCCTTCTCTCTGTAACCGCGGCAATTGACGCATCGGGGCCACTTACAGGGTGGGAGAAGAGAATAGCCCAGCTGTTGCCGATGTAGTCGTGGAATGTGATGGGGCCGTTGGAGGTGTCGGTGGTGAAGTTGGGGGCAGTAGAGCCCAGACGGAGGCTTTGGCAAAGGCCCAGTCAGTATAATGCAACAAGTGTGCGTCTATGGAGGACTCACGGAGCAGCACGTTCTTCAGCCATTGTGGGAGTTTAGGAAGAGCTGTGGGTGGAGGAGTGTGTGAAATGTGGCAGGTGTTGGGATTGGAATTGAAGCAAAGAAAGGGAAGGAGAGGAGAAGAGGGAGCTTCTCGTATAATAATAAATAAGAGGACCCTGAGATGCCTCGATGCCCCTCGATGAGGTTACCCCTCCATCCATCCCCCTCGATCACGCAATCTACTGACCGCCTGCCTAGGCCGTATCGAATTCGCAAGATGACCCCACTTGAGCTCGACCTGGACGTCAGAGAACGGTTCGCGGGAGTAGTCGATCCAAAAACCCGGGGTGCAACTTCGGTTGAGCTCCTCCTTCATTGGATCGTGCCTCCAGCCAGATTCTTGAAAGTTGATCCTCTTGATACCCGGGATCTCAGGCCCTAAACCTCCATACCCCGGGTGCGTTTACCTTCTTATTTTGCCAGACTCTTTGCCGTACTTGTCTCTTTTCTCACCCGCACTTGTCGGCCGATTTCCAGTCGAGAGGAGCATGGCTCGGCCGACAGTTCGTATCTGGTGGCCAATGGAAATCACTGCCGATGGCGCAATATGTTCACGTCATCACCGAACAAGTTCATCAGCTAGAGAGAGCGGTCAAAATGGATGAGAAGAACCCAATTGTTTCGAAGAGAATAACTGCGGAAAGATCTGGCTGACGTCGGGTGCTAGAAGTGCAGAGCATGTATTGGCGGTTCATTACCTAGAGAGTTGACCAGTCCCAGGCTCAAACTCCTACAAAGTTGGTACCATTGCCTGGGCGCCATGACTCAGAGGATCCGTTCGCTCTGCAAATGGACCTTTGAGTGCCAAAAACGGAGCCTAGGATATCCTCTGACAGTCGAATCCTGAACATGGTCGAAAGTGCATTTGATCACTGGTTGTGCATGATTTCCTGAAAGTTGGTAAGCATAGGATCACTATCTAACTGCTTGAGCCACCTACGCTGGCAAACTTGCTTCGGGCGCGAATTCTGGGGCCGAAGAACACCAGCACCCAGGGTACGATTGTCAAAAGAACGCCCTGAAATGTGTCAGCCAGGCGAATAACAACACCGAAGAGGCTGCTTTACAATTCCTCCCAAAAGGCTGCAGGCGGCTGGATACCCCAAGTTGGTGAACATGGCATTTGTGACCAACGGAAAGACTCCTCCAAGGATGTTGCGGCCTAGAAACCATTAGCAATTAAGATCGAGTCGTTGATCAAGAGAGACAGACAGAAAGACTGCGCGGCAATAGCGGAGCTGGCGTATCGGTGGTACGTATCGGCGAGATAGTTGAAGGTTGCCAGGTATATAGACAAAATACCTATAGTCGAACATCCGATGGCAATAGTTGGAACGATCCAAGGAATTGATGAGTATGATGTCCATCCAAACCAGAACAAGCCCACTGGCATCAATATCGACTCGATACACGCGAAGTATAGTCGCCCTTCCGGTGTACTGGACATCTTTCCAAATCGTGCAGCCACACTCTCTTGGTTTACGCTTAGCACCGTGCCTATAATCGCAGCAATGGAGACCGCTGTGGATGGATGTCAGCAAGTATTGGCAACCCTTTCTAGCGGCCGACAGACCTGAGAATACTGCTCCGTTTTGCTCAACATTGAAACCGTGATTTGTTGAGAAGACAAGAGGTACTGCGCTGAACTTGAGGTAAAGAATCGCCCAGCTGAACGCAACCCAGAGTGAGAAGAAAAACACCACTGGCTCTGTGAAGAGAAGGTCTTGTGTATATGTTAGCCAGACGCAATTACAGGGCTGATGCTAAGGGTACTTACGAAATGGCCGATAGCATGAGATTGATATCATCTTAGCCAAAGACTCGCGCTCCTCATCGCTTTTGACCTTCCATCTGATCCGTTGGACTTGCTGCTTCTCGGACGCCTCACTCGAATCAAAGATCACGCCGTAATAGCCTGCCTCTTCGAGAGCATCATAGTACTTATTCAATGCTTTTGCCTTGCGGCTCAAAAGTACACTCCCACGAGTTTCGCTGAGGAAGAAGAAAAGTATGATCAAGAAAACTGCCGCGGCAATAGCCTGAGAATAATAGATCCATCGCCAGCTTGCTCGATGCTGGATAAAGCCGGAAATGAGTGGGCCTAGGCCTGTTCCGAAGAGGACGGACCCGGAAAAGTATGACATGGGAGTATTGCGGTCCCCAGCGTGATATATATCACTGATGACTCCCCCGACCATTGTTGAAAATGTAGCTGTGAAGGCAAAGCAAGTCAATAACGCTCCTGCAAAGTTGATGGGAATATAGTAAGCATACAGCCGCCGATTCCCAAGAAAAAACGTGCGACAAGTAAACCGGCAAAGGACTCTGTAGCTCCGCAACCGATCAGGCAGACTGCACCTTGTCAGCTTGACTATCTTCATGATGCGAATGGTACCCACCCGTGAAAACAACACCACTAGACACAAATATTGGCCTTCTGCCATTGATCTCTGAGAACGGAGCCAAGACCATTGGCGCAATCCCGAACCCGAGGCAAAAGAGCGTGATTCCCAGGTTGTAAACGACCCTGCTCACATTCCACTTGGCAGTGAGTTCATCAGCTGGAGGGGTATATTCTCCAGCAGCGTAGGCACTCATGGCAGTCACGCCGCAGGATATCCAGGTGATGACCGACTTTCGCGGCTCAGACCAAAGGAATGGCGAGGCATACTTCGAAAGATCTGGGCATGGCAGTGGAGCTGGCTGGCCGGGATGCGGGGAAGAAAGACCCACGGGCAGTGGTAACGGGGTATCAAAAGTGAGGTATAGATGTTCAACCGTCGTTTGTGGGTTGCCATCGCCCAGTGCGAGCTCTGCAGCTCGACTTCGATTCTCGACGACAGTTGTGACGTCGGAGTCGCTCTTGTCGTTGCTATCGGGGTTCTGTCCGATTGCTTGCGGAGAACCTTCCTGCGCGTAAACCATCACGGAATGCCACTGCGTCTATGGTCAAGAGAAAACAAGTCCAGGAGACTGGGGAGAAGTTATAGATGCCTCGGAGAGAAAGAGGAGAACCGAGAGATAGCCATCCTTCTCAGTTTCCAGCGAGGATCATACCTCAAACTGTCTCGCGGCTGCTAGGACCGGGTCCGGCAGACCTCGATCGTTCGCCATGTGGGGTTTGGGGACGGATGTTGGCGGAAATTCCGCTTCTGAGCATGAGAAGATAAGATGTTCGATTGGTTCTGGCTGAGCTTTGATAAGTCGGCAGCATGTAGTCAAAGCCTTGATATCGAATCGGAACGGACGCACCGGTGCCTCTGACGCTGAATGCGTGAAAGAAGCACCTGGGCAATGGACCTCGGCCGTCTCGGAGATGGCAGCTCTCTCCCCGATGTTCGATGGTAGTGCCGTGGCAGAATCGGCAGGATCAACATTTGCTGTTCTAGTCGTAGGCTTGACATAAGCATAAAAACCATGACTAGGAGTCTGAAAACAAGCTGCCTCGGACGAAATATCGAAATATCGACTCACTGTACCCTTCGTAGTACAAATCACGTGAATGATCGGCCAGGGCCACCGGCGCGCTAAGTCGCGTCTTGGGCCCGGGATTGAGCTCACTACTATGCGACGCTTTTTCTCGTTTCCCGACTCGACACAAACATATTCACAGTGGCTCGCGGTATCAATTGACTGTGAGTATCCGTATCCTACTCTGTCACCACTACGTTCCCAGTTCTTGGCAAGCAGATTTAGCGGTGGCCAAATTTAAAACTCATTTCCGGGTACGGACACTAACGCTTGTCATTCTATAGACGCGTTGGCTCTCCAGCTTTAATTTATCTGCAGACTCCTTTTCTTCTGACATATTATCTCCCTCGTCACTCGCCACTCGCTTCTCCTCTACCCACATCCTGCGCTTCTTCTCCTCAAGACCGCTCGGTTAAATCTCTCGCGTCCGTCACCATTTCGTTCCTCTCCTCAATCATGGCGCTCGGCAGGAAGCGCAAGTCAGAGAGCGTGTCAGCCGCTGGCGAAACCGAGACGCCTTCGAAGAGGGTACGTGTACTTATGACATTATCGTTACTATTCTCGATGGCAAGAGGCTAGGACTGCACGGCAATCATTGGACTGACTATAGAGGCCATTTTTCCCGACTACCGATTCCCTACACTTCATGTTATATGTCTACCTCTATGAAAGTCGCGTCGCGTGCTACCGCAGGACTATTGTACGAAGAACAAAAGCTAACATCTTTCCCGCTTACAGGTTGCTAAGGGCAGTGCTTCTACCCCTGCCACTCCCGCGACCCCCGCCACAGGAGAGAAGAGAGGCAGAGGGCGCCCTCGCAAATACCCCGTGGGCTCAACCCCTGTTCGCCCAGAAGGGCCCAAGAGAGGTCGCGGGCGTCCTCCCAAGGCAGCAACTGGCACAGGTATTCCTATTCTATAGCTTTCATCGTCATTTGTTTTTGCCATCTGGAATGTGCTTTCAACTTCTAACACAAATTAGCTACTCCAAAGGCGAAGGCAACACCCACGTCGAATACACCCGGCAGCAGCTCACGGGGTCGGGGAAGGCCGAAGAAATCTCCCGGCGCCAGTGACTCCACACCAGCTGCAGATGGAAACACCGACCAAAACACTGGACGTTCTTACTGGCTGATGAAAGCTGAACCTGAATCTCGCATTGAGAAAGGGAAGGACGTCAAGTTCTCTATCGATGATCTGCGCGCCGCAAAGGAGCCAGAGCCGTGGGATGGTGCGTTCTTGCAATGTGTAAATCAAGTGACTGAACTAATCTCTTATTAGGCGTCCGCAACCCCGTTGGTAAGAATCTTGAATGAGCGGCGGCTTATAAGGGTGGTACTAACATGAAATAGCACGGAAGCACATGCAATCTATGAAAAAGGGAGACCTTGCTTTCTTTTACCACTCCAATTGCAAGATTCCGGGTATTGCCGGTGTCATGGAAATTGTCCAAGAGCACTCTCCAGACGGTCAGTTTTCTTTTTGAGAAGTAGATCTGATAGCTGACCACTTGAATGAACAGAGTCCGCCTTCGACCCGTCCCATCCCTACTATGACGAGAAATCCAAGCGTGAGGACCCAAAGTGGTTTGTGGTTCACGTTGAGTTCCGGCGCAAGTTCGATGAGTTGATCACGCTGCAACAACTCAAGTCTCACTCCAGTGCCAAAGCACCTCTTGAGAACCTGCAGATGCTCAAGCAGGGACGACTCAGCGTCTCGGCTGTGACTCCAAGTCAATGGGATTTCATTATGAGCCTAGTCAAAGAAGGAGATAAGACCGGGTCGGCAGACGATTCCTCCAAGGAAAACGAACCCGGCAAGGAGAATGAATCCGCAAAAGAGGACGAAGGCGCGGAGAAGACAGCAGAGGCTGCTGAGTGAAGGTAATCTAATGGGACATTAATATATTTCATGGTATCTCGGGATCTGAATCTCGTTGACTGACAGCCGGCATGGGTATTTTCTTTATCTATGTATAATCAGACTTTCGCCTTTTTATGCTAATGCTGTTGTATTTCACCCTGTTCCTAAAAGTAACTCTTCTCATCTGACAAACTCCTGTCCACCAGACATAGCAAGCGAGGTGGAGATGGGGCCGAAGGCTTCAGTGTACGAACCCTTGAAGAGTGCTTGGCCATCAACAACTTGGTAATGTCATCTCCATCGTCCAGGCTTGAAGTGAAGCTTCGTGAGCCTCAATTGATATTATTAATTACCATTGCTCCTCAAGTTCCCCAGAAGAGCAAGTCTATCCGAAGAGGGGCCGCCAAGCCCCGCAGCATCCAGTGGGCGAGATCCTTATCTTTTTTATCGCATAACATCACTACTTGCAGCACCAAGCTCTCCAACTTGTCCTCGCCTCCCCCTCTTCTCTCCTCCTCCCCGCCCTATATGTCCTTTCTTTCATCCTTTTCTCCTCGACTCCGTCTTTGTGGACTTCGCACCTTCTCTGTTATATCTCCTGGACGGCAGTTCCATCCCTCATTAACCATGTCCACCACCATTAGCTTGACAGCCCCCAATGGGCACAAGTACGATCAGCCTATTGGCCTTTTCATAAACAACGAATTTGTTGCGTCAAAGTCCGGCGAGAAGTTTGCCACCATCAACCCTAGGTATGTAGCTAGTAGCGACCCGTGGCCATAGCCTTGAACTAATGCATGGAACAGTGACGAGTCAGAAATCACACAAGTATACGCTGCCGGAGAAGAAGATGTCGATATCGCAGTCAAGGCAGCTCGCAAGGCGCTCAAGGATCCCTCATGGAAGCTCCTTCCCGCAACAGACCGAGGCAACCTGATGCTCAAGTTGGCTGACCTCATTGATCAAAACAAGGAAACCTTGGCCACCATTGAGACATGGGACAACGGTACGCAAAGGCCGCCCAGTCACCCCTCAACTGATATCTGACCTGCCTAGGTAAACCCTACTCGGTTTCTCTGAACGATGATCTTTCAGAGGTCGTCAACACCATTCGCTACTGTGCAGGGTGGGCCGATAAGATTCACGGGCAGACCATTAGCACAACGCCGGCCAAGTTTGCATACACTCTGCGCCAGCCTATCGGTGTCGTTGGCCAAATTATCCCATGGAACTTCCCTCTGGCTATGGCTGCATGGAAGCTGGGACCGGCTTTGGCCTGCGGCAACACTGTTGTTCTGAAACCTGCAGAGCAGACTCCTCTTAGTATCTTGTACCTTGCCAACTTCATCAAGGAAGCCGGTTTCCCTCCCGGTGTTGTAAACATCGTGAACGGTCTTGGAAGAGTGGCAGGGACGTCATTAGTTACCCACCCCGACGTGGATAAGGTTGCTTTTACTGGTTCGACTATGACTGGTAGGGAGATTATGAAGATGGCAGCCGGAACCATGAAGAATGTCACACTGGAGACCGGCGGCAAATCGCCTCTACTTGTTTTCGACGATGCAGACCTCGAGCAGGCGGCCAAGTGGGCACACATTGGTATCATGTACAACCAAGGGCAAGTGTGCACGGCCACTTCGCGTATCCTCGTGCACGAGCGAGTTCACGATGAATTCGTCAAGCTCTTCCGCGAGGCCGTGGCCACTACCAGCAAGGTCGGAGATCCATTTGCCGATGACACATTCCAGGGCCCCCAAGTCACCAAGGCTCAGTACGAGCGCGTCCTTTCATACATCGAGAGTGGCAAGCAGGAGGGCGCTACCTTGGTTGACGGCGGTGTCCCATACAAGGACGTCAAGGACGGCAAGGGCTTCTACATTGCGCCTACAATTTTCACCAACGTCAAGGACGACATGCGCATCTACCGCGAGGAAGTGTTCGGACCGTTCGTCGCTATCGGCAAGTTCTCCACTGAGGATGAGGCCGTTAGCCGCGCCAACGACACCACCTACGGATTGGGAGCTGCCGTCTTCACCAAGGACATTGAGCGGGCCCACCGAGTTGCATCTGAGATCGAAGCTGGTATGGTCTGGATCAACAGCAGCAACGACAGCGACTTCCGTGTGCCCTTTGGAGGTGTCAAGCAGAGTGGTATCGGCCGTGAACTCGGTGAAGCTGGTCTGGAAGCGTACACACAGGTCAAGGCTGTGCACGTCAACATGGGAACCAAGCTGTAGGCTGCCCCCGACTCACGCGGTATATCCCGATAAAATAAATATATATGATGCAATGTATTATGCCGTGGATTGGAAAGAACCAACCAGCACTTCAGTTCCTCATCTTCAGTAGACGTACGGAGTAGAAAGCTAGCTAGCTAGCTAGCCATACATGACCTGCGACATCGTTTCGTCCACGGCACGCGAGCGTACCCCTTGCCATCTGTACGTATGCGACAGTCTTCCCTATCACATCTTGACCGGAGTACTTACGCGAACCATAGAGGGTCTTCATTTCCGGATTTGTGTATGCTTTCCTGATGACGAATGCACAGCATAGTTAATCCCCTCTACCACCATAAATCCGCGACAGGTGAGAGATAAGACGCCAATGGTGATCTTGCTCTAATACCTGTGGCACCCTCTCTCCCTTGGTTTTACTCTTACCATGCGCTGCACCTACTGAATTCTACAAGCTATATAGGGCACTGTCGAGGCTTGCTAGGGATGAATCAAAGGGTCAGGCCTGATCCTTTAAACGGGGATGATCCGTACTTCCCTACACAGCGCCCATGATTCTACGAATCGAGACGATCCGGCGTCGAACCTACTGTGGTACTAGTAACTCAGCACTCGATAGAGACGGGGTAGTGCTGATTGTTAAGGGGACTCGCCCGGTCTGATTCGTTAAAACCCTTGCTCACGGAGGACCTAGACCAGGTTGGAGCCCCAGTTTGATATCGAAGCTACCCCCTGCACTTCGTATAGCCTCACCTTTTCCAGATGCACGTCTGGCTTTGCGACCCTTGATGCATGTTTCGACAAGGGTGTCGCAACAGCCGGCAGCCATCGATATGCGCAACTGGCCACACGACCCGCTAACTCTCAGGAGCATGTCAGAAGACGGATAGGAAGTCCGTTTGCCATGTGCAGGGGCTTTTTTCTCTATATCCACTCGCCTGTCTTTCCAGACATTTCGGCATCCTTTCTTAATGGTCTTCTCTACCAAACAAACTAGTCTACGTTCGTGACTGTTCTTCAGCATGGGTATCCCAGTAGGTGCGCCCGCCACTATGCAAACACGTCTACCTAATGGCCCTGGGAATTGGGTAGCTGGATGAGTATGGAATAGATATGCGATCTGACGCCTTGTTCACAGGTTTGCTGCACGGGCAAGGTTGAAGGGAGGCTTGCGCGATTGTAATTGCTAAGGAAGGATCTAGGGCGTTGTTTGCGTCCGTCCATTGGTGTGATGAATTGTTTCCCACGTTGCCCTCGAGTCTGAAGACCTGCAAGCGAGAATTAGCGATTAGATAGTGCTGGGCGGATTCTAAACAAGCCCAGCTGCCTCATTAGGCACGCAGTCCACCCAAGGGAGCAAGCACGCGCAGTTCGACATCCAATGGCCCACTGGGCTGCAATGCTCACCCTAACCATGCGCCAATATGCACGTAATCACGGCCCCAGTTGCAGCCCTAACTTAGGTGCTGGAGTGCTGACAATCTCACCCTTCTCTTCGACGTGCAGGTCGAAGTGTCAGAGCTGAGATGAGGGAGCAGGCCGAGCGCTTAATTTCTTTGAATAAGGGCTGGGTGGCGCATGTTTGAATGATGTCGTGGCGTGTCTGTGCCGAATAGTCCGGCTTATTGCTACCTGATGGCTTATGACTGATGTATCGACTCCGAGCTCAAGGCAAGTGACAGGGGGGAGTGCGGATGTTTATACATCAAACTTCATGAAATGTAGAGAGCGACCTCGTCTGGACCAGAGACAAAGTCTGAGGCGTGCGGGCCCATACCGGAATTTCCAAGCTCTTGTCGTCGGAGGTGTACCTAAGTAGGGAGGTACATGTACTTTGCTTTTGCGGAGTGAGACACCAAAAAGGAGGTACCAGGTACACCTGGAAGAGGGTGCCCGAGCGTCGTAACAAATAATTGGCGATACCGTACGCGTATTGTCGATACCGAATGTTACCGAGGACAGGGCATGGTTACTAGCGGCGTGTGAGAAAGGAGCTTTAGCTGCATGTCCAGCCCATGTAAGATATGTTGTCATGCATGAAGAAACGATCATGTGAGCGTGATTCTGTGCGTCCATGCCCAAGGGATTTAAATTGGATGCGCGGCAGCCCGGCAGCCTGCTGCAATGCTGCGGGAGACATCGCATTGCTGAGTTCAGATGGGCTCCAAGGTAAGTCTTGGTCAGATCGAAGGATAAAAAACTCAGTAATAAAACAAGAACTTGAATAAAACAGATCGGACGTTTTAGCTTTACTCTCACCGCATTTTCCGCGTACTCAGTACGCTAGATCCAGTCAGGGGAAGGCAAAACCGACTTTGTTGGTGACGGCGTCGGTGACTCGGTGACATGAGGTGGAACATACGTATCTAGGGTCGAGAATCTGAATCGCCATCTGCGAGCCTGTTTGCCTCCTGCAGGTACTCTTGCTCCCCGAAAACTGCCTGCCCAAACGTGATGCATCATGGTTATGCATGAAGGTTGAGTTGGCGGCCCGCTTGGTCCGTTGGTCCGTGAGTCCGTGACCTGATGGCCCGGCTGCTTGGCCCACTATCACTGATTCACTGGCCATCCCTTGCTGATTTGGTGGATGATGAGCAGCCTGGCGATCACCCCAAAGCGATGGAAAAGATGAAGCTTGCCTTTATCTCTTTCTGGGGATTGCTCGAGCCATGCTTGACCGCTTGATTCGTATGGAGTACCGTTGTCAGGAAAGCATTGCCAAGTTCGTCCCGAGTAAGTCAACCGCACGTCGCTGAAGAAGCACAATGGGGAGCAAGAGTCATTGAACAACAAAATACTACGCAGCCGGCTTCTTGTTCGCAATGATTGTTTGCTTTTTCCTTTGCTCAATCTCGCCGATCGGGAGGCAGACACAGGCCTCACGAGGGGCCGGAGAACTGGTGATCAATGCAGAAGTAAATGCAGTTGAACGGATGTATGTCAGAAGGCTCGATTCCAACTGGTAGACGAATCTTACACAAAGTCCGGCAGGTTGGGGCCCCGGCCGATGTGCCGTGTCACATCCATGGGACAGACGATGTCAGATTCAGGGACCGACGGCAGCAAAGACGCGGTTCAGCGATGGATTCCGCCGGTCGGATGAAATCCTATTTGCTCTCCGCCTCCTCCACTGTTGCTCCTTAACAGGAAAAAGTGAGGTGCTGGAGCAGCTGGACGTGAAGTGCGTCATAGCAGCCTGCGACGGAGATTCGATGGAATCGATGCATCGAAGACTCGCAGAGACGCCGTGGACGACCGAGCAAACGTGTAGGCATTACTCCATAACTTAAATGTTCCAGATTTGATATTATGAAGGGGTATAGATATACGTTTCGACGTTTCGACACGTTTGAGGCGATTGCTTATGTGCATGACTGGTGATACGTCTAGAGCTCGAGGACCTCAAGGCTCACGAAGCATAGATATTCCTCTCGATGTGGAGCCGAGTAACATTCCGAATAATTTCGATGGGGAATAACACGATTCCTTTGGCGGGAAAATAATGTCAGCGCCTATACTCTGTACGGGACCTTCGGGAGTACATGAATGGATCTGGATGTAGCTTACCAGAAAGAGTACAGCGCGACATGGACTCGATCGTCCAGGTCACGTCTCAATTTCTCAACAATCAAGTTTCAACAAGGCTATATTATTTTGGAAGGGGGGGAAACTTGGCCCGAAAGCCGTCTGGAGTATCTACTCCGGAATGGACGGAGCATGACTATAAGACTGAAGAGGTAAACAG
This sequence comes from Aspergillus mulundensis, assembly GCF_003369625.1. Classification (NCBI taxonomy): domain Eukaryota; kingdom Fungi; phylum Ascomycota; class Eurotiomycetes; order Eurotiales; family Aspergillaceae; genus Aspergillus; species Aspergillus mulundensis. Next base: position 1,236,278 of record NW_020797892.1, on the reverse strand, counting down.
AGGCAGAGACCAAGAGTCATGTGGTGGGGCTTGGCGCTTTCCGAATCGGCCACGGCTCCAACTCCAACTGCCGACCACCGGCGGAGTTTCATCTTGCTGCCTCGCTGGACCATTTAGTCGAGTTGGTTGACTGATCAGTGATCGCCAGTCCTACGTTTACGTCCATCGCTCTAGTCAATCCGGAGCGGTCTCATCGAGCTCTTACTATTAGCCCAAACAGAAGCGGGATCACCAATGTCTTCAATGCAAAAGTGGACGGTCTCTGAGGTACGAGCCTGGATCCCTTATCTCGTTGGCCGTGGCCCATTGCACCGGTCATGGAATCTCACATCTCTTACCGCTAGCCGTACCTCCCAATTTCCGGGACCTTGCTCGAGGGGCCATTCTACGACAAAAGTAGGAATGAGTTTCGCTTCGTCGATATCTGGGAGCAGAAGCTGTATGCCATGGACCTTGCTGAGGGGCCAGAGTCCCTGAGGGTCCTCGATACGTCCGAGGCCATCGGGTGGGTGTTATGTGACGATTCATCTCTTCAGGCCAGCCAGAAAGCTAACACCGAAACTCAGGATGACCGCGAACATTGCAAGCGTTAGCGAGAGCCAAAAGGAACATATAATTGCGGCCGCTAAGCACGGGTTTGCTCTCGTCAACCGCAATACCGGCGAGCTATCGTACATCGCTCGCCCTTGGGATGAACCAGATAAGCTCAAAAGGTGAGCTCGACAGTCCTTACGTACCCGAAAATGTCCCTGGCTAATCTAGTAGGATGCGCTTCAATGATGGGGCGGTTGACAGTAAAGGCCGTCTATGGGCAGGAGCGATGAATGACCCTAAGATTAAAAGTCCAACCAATGAAGGGGTCCTCTTTCGGCTGGACCCTGACCTGAAACTGAATCATATGGTTGAGCAGTTGACGATACCAAACGGCATCGGCTGGAATCTTGCCAATGACACTATGTACTTGACGGATTCCCCAACTGGTAGGATCTTTGCCTTTGACTTCGACGAGAGCACCGGCGAGATAAGTAACAGGAGGGTTCATTTCGACCTCGGGGAACCGAAAGAGCCTGACGGATTTGCCATCGATACCGAAGGGTGTATCTGGAGCGCAATCTACGGGGCGGGCAAGGTAATCCGCATTGACACCGAAGGGAAAGTCATTGGCGAGATATCGCTCCCCACCAGGAATATCACCTGTCCAGCCTTTGTGGGCACAGAGCTCTTCATAACAACTGCCAAGGACGATACCAACGACGAGCAATTCCCCGAGTCAGTCCGGTACGGAGGCCATATCTACAAAGTCGATGTGGGAATTGGGGGACAACCAAGACATGAGTTTATTATCGATAAATGACCGCTTCTCGTGTGTATGAGCGAGACTGAGTGCTCTTGGTATACGATCAAGTTTGATCATTGGGACATCACCAAATGAAACTGTGCCCTTGGACCTTAAAGCGAGATCCCTAAGACCGCGGCCCCCCCTAGATGACGAAGGATTCCCCGCTGCCCCTGAACGTTTGTTTTTTCATGAACAAACAGCCACGCGTATATCTTTTAGCACCTGAAGCCGATTCAATAGTTCTTTGATCTAGGGATCTTACTCGAGAGCTGTGTAACGACCTTCAAAAGGGGTACCGGGTAAGGATGAGGGCGGCTGAAGTACAGTTTCGCTGAGACCATCATCATCATCAGCTCCCGCTCTGCAAGGAACGCTTTAGGGCATACAGAGTCTGAGAGTATTCTTCTCAAGTCTATTTAAAGCCTAAGCTGATCTCCGTACCACTGAAGTTGGTCGTATCGCAGCTGCAGAGTCTCCACTCCTGGCCAGTCCGCCGATCTTCACAAGAGAAAGAAGTACGGACAAAAGTACTTCTTCATCTCATCCGTACGACCCACGCTTGTGTACCTTGGAGAAAGTACTACAGCCACACGGCTATACTTATCGGCGCGCAGGCTACTGTACGTGTTGCTGGCAGCCGGGTATATGGATATAAGATCTGTGCAGCGCATCGGCACGAACATGTGTCAAGAATGGAGGAACAATGTTATTTATCCTCTTCGAAATTCCTGCGGTCGCGTTTGACTCGGACTTTGTGTGATATCAAATGCATCGGTTACCGGGATCGCTCCCTCACTAAGGGATGCAATGTTCCTGCCTTGTCTAAGCTAATCTAATCTACACCAGAATTTACCTAGACCGAACAACGAGCCTGAAGAAGACGGCGTGCATAATGCAGCCGAGTCATCAGTATCGAATCCCTTCAGACTCCGTGCATAATTAACCTAATCTGGAAGCGTATCATCAACAAACCTAATAAGTGACGATCCTCTTCCGTTCATTTGTCCTGTTTACACCTCACACTCTAGATAAAGTGCTTGCTACATGGATCAGATGCCACTTCACAACGGCGTATCGAGCGCTTAACTCGGCATCCAGATCAATAATCCCATCTAACAAGAAGGAGTGACCCCAATTTTACAAGGGGGCGGCTACAGCGGCACTAAGGATGGGGCCCTGTGGGCAATGCAAGGCCAACCATGCCACGCAGGCGATCAATCCGATTGAGATCGAAAGGAACGATTGCCAATGGCCGCGAGTGACTAAATATCACTCCCAAAAGTACACCAACTCGTTGTGAGTGGACACTGCATTGAGACCCGTGAACCAAAACATTCGGAAGTCTGCCAATCGTAGAAAATCCCTCGGCAACAGCGCCAAATAATGCAACTCTTTTCTCACCCATTATTCCACCATATTCCCTCTTCTAGATTCCTGTTGGACTTCGCAAGCCATTTCCGAAGCAGGGTCGGCAAAGAGAGCGCATTTCGGAGTTTAACCGTTTTTATGGCCAGACTCGAGGCCGCTGGGACCTTTTTTTTTCATGGCAACCGGGAACCGACAATCCCGACAATGGCTTGCTTTTCATGCCCGCTACCGGTAGATCAACTGGAATCTACCAGACTACCAGCTATTTAGGAGGTGTTATGCCAGCTGAGACGCCTCTAAGGGAATTCCCAATTCATTCAGGCCCAACATGTCATGTCTCAGAAGCTGCAAGACAATCCACCGTCGTCATGTGCTCCAGGGCTATCGCTTAATGTACCACTGCAACTGACCATAGTGCGGAGCTATCGGCGAGAATGCGGAGTCTCGGTAGATGAAGTATATACATATCGGCAAGCATAGCGTCTGCAATGCGTGTACCAATCAGCCTTGGTACATTTTTGTCTTGTCCAGGGTCCTTGTGTCTCGGAAGACTTCGACTCAGGGTACTTTTCGGAGTCTTCTTTTCAACAATGCAGTTGGCGGATATTGGCTAGCGTGAATAAAATTCTGAAACAACAGGCTCACACCACTCATGCCTATAATGTCTATTGACGAATCGGTGCGCCCAGTCCTCCGCAGACGTACGGTGTGGTAGGGTACCATCGTTACTTTGCGGGGAAAGAGAAGTCAAACTGGAAGACTTCATCGAGTCAAATGCTACTGCCAACATATTCCGTATGCCATAACACCACACCGCAGGAATCTTTGGTCTCGTCTGTTGTCCCAACAAAACTTGAACAAAATATTCAGATGCATGAGTCCGTGAAGGACGAGATTACAGTGCACACGGTAGCCTTAAGATGCTGAATGCTGACTCGCCTGTTCCAGGACGTCTAGCTCCAGCAACACCTGCATAATTGAGGCCTTTTCATTGCCTGAACCCAGGAGTGAGACTTTCATATCCCATTGCAAAGGAAAAAGCTTCCACTGTTGGAGGTACCAAGGGCCCCGGTCTACTATGAATAAGCATTGTTGCCTCTTTACAGTTATGCTAACGATTCCTCGTGCTATGCAGGGATCTGTTCTAGGACATAACATAAAGTAAGGCAGCGGCCTTGAAGGCCATTGGCAACGTTTTGAGCGGCATCCTGCATATCCTCCCGGTATCTGCGAAAACCTTAATGCCAATTTTGAGTTCTTTAAACCTTTGAACCGCGTGCAAGTCAATATACGGAGTAGATGGCCGATATCGCCTTGTAAACCTTATTGCTTCTCCGCTTGATGCCCAAGCATGAAACAGAAAGGCGCTCTCGATCAAGAAGTATGGCCCCCTTTGTCATCCTGGACCTGAACAAATCGCCGACTACTCGGCTTTATCTGCTTGAGAGTTCTGTCCCACAACAAATCACGATCCGGGAGTCAAGCATGAATCCTGCGGCCCCCGCCGGGTAGCGAGTTCTGAGATTCGCTCCGCCGGCAAATGGACGGACTGGCACCAATGGCATTCCAGTGACCCTAGTAAAGACTGGAACGGGCCCGTCTTATGATATAGAGCTTGGCCGCGGGACATTCAGATTGACCCGATAGGGCGAGAATGTGTGAGTGACGATCAATCACAGAAAGAGTCTGAACTCTGGCTTAGATTCAGCCGAACTGGAGATAGACGGCGCCAACCTTCCCAGTCAAGGAAGCACCACGATCCTCGGTGTCACCCACACTTATGCAAAACATCATGAAAGCCGAGCCATACATGTTTCGAGCGGTAGGGACCCTAGCCTTGACTGGACTCCAATTAAGGTCTCGCCTGGTGCGGAGTTGAGCGCATAGGCCGAGAGTACTTCGCCGAGGAATCCCCCCAGGATTTCACTGAAAAAAAAGTAGACCAGTTGCAAGCGCGTATAACGGAGCTTCGATCAGTATCCAAAGCATGTCTTGAAAAGTTAGGATTTCAATTTGGTTTTCAGTTTCTTTTCTTTTTCTCGGGGACCTGAATGCGCCTCACCGGGTCTCTGGATTCCATTTCCCATGTCGCTTCTAGCGGGAGCCGACGAAACTGATAGATAGGCCTCTTTTCTACTTACTTCGAGCCGCGGAATTCTATGGACGAAGCAATTGTCGATAATTTGTGGACAGGGAAGCCAAGTGACTCGACGCTCGAATGCTGAGCCGATTCGGGTTTCAGGGGGCGGATTAGACTACCAGGTCCCAGGTCCCAGCGGGGAGTCACCACACCATCACTTGCCATCAGCGAGCAATTGCCAATAATAACGAGTCGAAGATCAGCCTTGTGATGGGCCGCGGAGAGAAAGCTCACCCCGACGGACTGTTCTAGGGAGGGCCCGCCATCCTGGAGCTTTGGGGCCAGGCCGCCAGTATAGTAGTGGTATGATGCTATCGCGAGTTCTCGAACACGGCTTGGAAGCTCGCAACGGTACGGTACTTCTGTCGGCGGTTCGGGTATGACAAGAGCGGTAAGCAGCCGGTCGTCGATAAATAAGATGCTTGATAGGGATGCTGGGCCTTTTAGGCGTGGGAGTCCACCGTGAGGCTTCCTGGTACGACTAACAGTAACCGCCGAGCAGCTCGTAGTGACGTGCAGGGCCAACTGTCCATTCAGGACTGCATGGGGAAAAGCATCCAATCCTTGGAGACTGCGGCCTCCACTTAGCTATTTCCGACAACCATGGTGACGGGCGCTGACGGCGCCTCTTAGGTGCTCCGGGTCGCTCACGATATTTCCCCAGCCCCATCGGGCCCCATGCCCCTGCTAGTTGCCTCTTAGTGCTGGCGCTAGGTTGCTGCTCAAGAAATTCCTGGTCGGCGACCAATGGGACCTCCGCCACGGGTGCAACACTCGATGAGCGCCCTCAAGCATGTCATAATAACACGCCGATGCGAAATGCTCGAAACAAACAAGTCACTTGCGTCACGTCCCCCAGAGCCGATACACGTTTTCTGCCCAATCGAGGTCTGATATCCCGTCTCAGACGCTTTGCTTTGTCTTGGGGAAACACAGCCTGCTTCCTCCCACTTCCCTTCAGGGCGAGGCACAGCGTTAGCCATAGCAAATGGTACAAAAGGACGTGTCTGAGCCTGCTTGGCTGGCGGGCAGGTCGATCCTGGCCTCGAGGGAGAAAACCGTTGAATCTCCTCGTGAGCCACGTCCAACACGTGTATCTTCAGTACCGTACTGTACGGACTGGTATGTGACATGCTTGCTTTTTCATTTTTTCATTTGGCTTCGATATTTGAATATTATTATTTTAATTTATTTTGTCCAAGTGAAATGCTCTTTTCTCTGCTCTATGATGGTTCATCCAATACCTCACCCTTCACACCGCTGGATGTGATCCTCAACAGACAAACTTCCCTAATGGCTCACGATCATCCTGTTGACTTCGCTGCCTCTGGTGTCGCTGTGTAGATTCTTAAACCCATATCCTCCCTGTCCTGCTTCTGACCGCATTTGGCCTGTATCCCTTCCTCTTCTCCTCTCTGTATATTCATATTCATCATCAACATCTCTACTCCTTCGTCTCTTGTCTTCTCCCCTCTGTTTCATACTCTGTTATATTACAATCCTTCGCGCATATCCCTCACTCTTAATAAACTTTGCCTTCCTCGTAGTACGACTGGCGAGTGTGCTGTCCTTGCTACCCAACAACACACGACACCAAAGGGGAAATCCGGAATCAAGGGCAGCGTCATCCATCATCTGCCTCCTTCGCCTTCTCTCCCTCGCCTTCCGTCTCTACCCTTCACCGTGGCTACCCTTGGGATCAGCGTGTTGAACTCCCCCTCTTACTCCTCCCATCACCCGGTGCATTCACGCCGATATCATTCGCTGTCTGACTACCACCTGAACCAATCCGCCACCGGCTCCCTCTCTCGTCCTCCTCCCCACGAGTCTTCTTCGGCTCTTCCGGAGCGAGGGGGACCCCCGCTATGCCCCGGGTTTTCTCTGCGGCATTCTACTGAAAGCAACGCGGAGCATATGTCGAAGATCCCCGCGGTTTCAGGCCCCTCGCCAACCGATGCATATTCGCTAGAACGCCGCGGCTCGCTCGAACGGAAGAGACGTCATGCAGATGAGGACGACTCGTCTCCCACCACTGAGCGTCGTGACTCTCTGCGCTCTCGGCCGCTTCCCTGGCATCCGTCTGCGCCTGTAGAGCCACCGTACTCTTCGCAACATCGTTCGATAGGAGTCACGTCGATCCTGAATCCGTCCGCAACAGAAGGAGCTGGTACCAGGACGGCGTCTGTAGACGGCGGCCGCGAGGGTCTTGGTGAGAGGCTGTCGTTAGACCCGCCGTCTCATGCTCGATTTTCTCCCTCGTCAATGCATCTCCCCTCTCCTTCCATGCACTCACCAAACCTTCCACTACTGCCGTCTGGGATGAGAAGTCACCAGGGCGTCTCGCCTGTTTCGCCTTCAGCTCGATTCCCCGGGGCAACAGGATACTTCCCTCCGAAACCTGCTCCTGGTCAAACTCCGCTGGCTCAGCAGCTGCCTCGACTACACACGGTAGCTCCTAGCTCCCCTTTACCAATGATAGAGACTGGACATCCCACGCCCCTATCTGCTCATCACCACCAGCTTCCTACACACTTGACATCGACGTTTGCCAGCCATCGAGCGAGTACGAACCATACCCCCACTCCTAGCTCCAAAGAGCCCAGTCCAACCACGCCTGTGTCCGTTCTCAGTCCACTGGGCCGGTCATCGCCGGCTCTTGCTGCAGGCCCTGGCCAGCCAGCTCCGGGTTACATGAACATTGCTCCATACGCGCAGAGGGATCCCACCACTGGGGTAGTGATAGAGGCAGGAAATGTGGCACCTCCAGGAAAGATAGTTTGTTTTGTTGACCTCAAATCGGGCTCCGCTGCCCAAGCAGAGAAGCGCAGGGCAAACAGTGGGGCGTCGAGAAGATTCCGTAACAGGAAACGCGAGGACCAACAGAAAATCGCCGAACTAGAGGAAGAGAAACGGAAGCTGTCGCAAGAGCTTCGGATGACCGTCGAACAGCGGGATTTCTATCGCTCCGAGAGGGATTACTTCCGAGACGAGGCATCTCGCTTTGCCCAACTCCCTGTCCGACCAACATCTCCCCCGCTGCTATGCCCCAAAGCATCAGCCAGGGCGGACGTCAAGGCTGAAAAAGCAGCAACCGACGCGTCGTCCCACCAACGTACATCTGGACCGATCGCGCCCGCACCGATGCCTGCGTTGACCTGGACCGCCCCATCGTCATATTCAACTGGACAGCCGGAACGCACTGCATTGGACAAGCAACAAGCTAGACCAATACCTCGGACGCCGGGAGCGTGGAGCCGTACGACTTAATAAGAGGACAGAAGGCAGGACGTGACGGGCTGTGTCAGGACCCAGCCCCGATGGGATAGTTATGAGAGTGCGGGTGTTTGGAGTCGATCTCGCCTCTACCACCATTCAGATTCTTGTTCCATCTGCACTGGTAAGGCCTGGAACTTACTGATAAGTACTTGATACGTGTTTTCCTTTCCTAAGCGAGGAATCATACTGCATTGAAGGATCATAGGGGCATTACATGGTGGCTTATGTCGTTTTCCCCCTTACAACGCTGGCGCATCTTCCTCTGTCCTTATCATATCCATATACGATTAAACCAATTCTGTTTACTTTAGCAGACATTGATCGATTTGACGGGAGGTTTTGTTTCTTGACGGGTGCTGGTTGGCGTTTGGTTTGGTGTCTGCGTTGTGCCATTGTACTCTGAAAACAAACATCATCTCTTGAGGCCTCAGCTTCGGCTTCGGCTGGCTTGATAATTAGACTGTATATTATTATGAATAGAAATTGCTTGTAATTGCTTATTTGACAAGTATACGGAGACGACGGCCTAGCGCAACCTGAGGCAGCCAACCGCTGGCGCAGGATGGCCACGTGCATTGCACCTCAGCCTATCATCCTCCTGACATCGTCCTTGCGTGTCGTGTCTGACAACGTCGTCTCCACGCTGCACACATAATGGGCCGAAACATTCCTCCTTCATCCCGCTCCATCGCAGACGGGTTGCTCTGCTACCTACTCCGATAGCGGACCAAACTAGACACCGGCACCGTTGATCCACGCTATCCCAGGAGATGCAATTGAGCCGACCATGAAGGGGCTACAGCCGGTACTTAAATACGGCCGCCCAGTTCGGGGGCCGGGGGTGAGGAGGAACAGGCTCACAGTCGTCTTGGCCATGGCTTTCTTCTCGATTTCGCTTTCGCTCTACTACCTGCTGTCGGGGTGAGAATGAGATTCATCCAACCGTTCGTTCTTTCCCAGGTTGATGCTTACCTTTTCTAGCGTCTCTGCTCAAGCCCCGGGAGTCCAGAACCAGTCATGCAACTCGGTCAATGGCGGGTATCAGTGCTTCCCGCAGATCTCGCACCTCTGGGGCCAGTACTCGCCGTACTTCTCGCTTGCGCAGGAGTCGGTTATCTCCCCGGACGTCCCTCGTGGCTGTGAGGTTACCTTTGCGCAGGTGCTCTCGCGGCATGGGGCGCGGTACCCGTCTGAGTCGAAGTCCGCGGCGTATCAGGAGTTGATTGAGGGTATTCAGAGGAACGCCACGTCGTTCTCGGGCAAGTATGCTTTCCTGAATGAATATAACTATACCCTGGGCTCGGAGGACTTGACGACATTTGGCGAGGACCAGATGGTTGATTCGGGTGCCAAGTTCTATCGACGGTATAAGAATCTGGCGAGGGAGATTACTCCTTTCATCAGAGCGTCCGGGTCTGATCGTGTTGTTGCTTCAGCGGAGAAGTTCATTGATGGGTTCTTGAACGCGAAGCGCCATGATCATGGCTTTGAGGCGGCCGCTCCAGTCGTCAATGTGGTTATTCCTGAGACTCAAGGGTTCAATAACACGTTGGATCATAACACCTGCACGTCGTTCGAGAATGACAAACGGGCTGATGAGATTGAAGCGAACTTCACGGCGATTATTGGACCTCCTATTCGCAGGCGTCTAGAAAAGGATCTGCCTGGCATAGAAATCGCGGATAAAGCTGTCAAATATCTTATGGATATGTGTTCCTTCGACACCATGGCGCGCACTCCCCACGGAACCGAGCTGTCACCCTTCTGCGCCCTCTTCACTGAGAAGGAATGGGTGCAGTACGATTACCTGCAATCGCTGTCGAAGTACTACGGCTACGGCGCTGGTAGCCCCCTTGGTCCAGCCCAGGGAATTGGTTTCACCAACGAGCTGATTGCCCGACTGACACAGACGCCTGTCCAGGACGATACGACCACCAACCATACGCTGGACTCAAACCCAGCCACGTTCCCGCTTGACAAAAGTCTGTACGCTGATTTCTCTCACGACAACAGTATGATCTCAATCTTCTTCGCGATGGGTTTGTATAATGGCACCCATCCGCTGTCCATAGACTCTGTGGAGTCGGTTGAAGAGATGGACGGCTATGCGGCGTCTTGGACTGTCCCGTTCGGTGCCAGGGCATACTTTGAAGTGATGGAATGCAAGAAGCAGCAAGAGCCGCTTGTGCGTGTCTTGGTGAATGATCGTGTGGTCCCTCTTCATGGCTGCAAGGTTGACAAACTCGGACGATGCACATTGGATGACTGGGTGCAAGGGTTGAGCTTTGCGAGGACTGGTGGAAACTGGAAGACTTGTTATGCTTCTTAGTTCTGGTGCTTTACTATCATTCTTATGCGGGAAAGGAAAAGTTAAGTGGGATGGGACTGTTTGTTTCTTTATCATTAACAGTGTTACATGTTTGTTTGTTCTTTCAGGCTTGCGTGATGTCAATATCAGCGCAGTCACTGTTTACAATTCCCGCAAATGTGCGCACTTATGTCTTCGGTTAACCAATTCTCCCACCAACACAGTGTTTCTCGAAAGGTCTGTCATGTTTTTCTCTTTATTTTCTCCCATCCCATCTTCTCCGCTCTTCTCCCTCCTCTTTTATCGCATCGTGGTCAACAACGTACCTCGTCTCTCTCAACCCCTATCCGCCATCAAGATGGCACAACGCCTGGATACCGAGGCCCTTGCCTCCTCTGAAGACCTCTTCACTCTCGAACGGATTGATCAGGATGGTCTCAGTCCTCGCAAGCCAAGCGTGATCCTCGTCTGCCCCTCCGTCACGACCTCCGGCACGAGCTCCTTCACGACACGCTACTTCTCCATCCTGGCGAAGATGCTCCGCGACGCGCACCTCATCTTCGCGTTCAATGTCGCCGACATCCACCGTATCCTGAGCGACGAGGTTATCGCGGACTCGATTGCTGGCTTTGTTGTCACGGACGCGAGAGTCATGGGTGTTGATACCGGCTCTGGTGCGGGTACCGACGTTGGTGTTAGTACTCGTGGGACCTGCAGAGACACCCGTGAAGACCAAGACGCAGAGACGGTCGCAATGTCAAATATGTTGAAGGACATTGTACAGGGTAAATACGCCTATGGCTACGAGAAGCCGCAGGAAAAGCCCAAAGTCACTGGTCGTAAGAACAGAAATAGAGGGTTGATACCTGAATTTCCCACCGGGACCAACACAGTCCATGGAATCAGCAACAGACGCCCTCGCAACACTCCCCGCGATTGGACCGTCGTCTTTGCTTTCGACTTCCCTGCCCAAGCAGCATGTCACCCTCTCCGTTTCGGCAAATACATGTTGGAGACGTTTGGACTGGGTTGGCGCATTTGCGGCGCAACGAAGACCAAGTGGCAGCTCTGTATCAATGAGCCGTGCCTCAAGAAGATGGGCGAACGTGTGTACAGGGGCGATAAGTATGAGATTCGCGCTGTGTTCTTGGACGGTGTTGTGGAAAATGATAAAGTGCTTATCGTCAAGAAGAAGACGGAGCACGATCAGAAAGACGAAAGCCAAAAGAAGAAGCAGAAGGCTAGCCGCTGTACTGTTCGAGAACGCCGTCGAAACGAGGCTAAGGAGCACGATGACATGGAGATGGCAGAGCGTGTGTCAAGCGACGAGACAGACAGCACAACAGGCGAAGAACCCAAATTCAGAATCGAGCGCGTGGAAGTCAGCGATCGCCACGGCGGTTGGAGACTGGCGGCCGACGCAAACGGTCCTTTCCTTCCTGCTCCTGGCGAGGACGTCGAGATGCTCACGCCCATGATAAGAGCTGAGCTCCGCCGCGAGGAACGTGACTGGGCGGACGACGAGCTCACTACCGGCGAAGACTCTGATTGTGACGACAAAATCGAAGTCGATGAGGGCGGCTGCGACGAAGACGACGAAGGTGAAGATTCAACCAGTAGCAGCAGCAGCTCGTCGGACGATGACAACAATCCCAATCCTACCCGCAACACCCGCACCATCTACCTCAACCCTGACCAGCGCGGCCAGAAAAGCGACTCCGATGCCGACGACGTCCAGTCTCCCAAGAAGAAAAAGCAGAAGAGAAGCTACAAGCCCGCCAAACGCATCGCTAACTGCCCCGTCGCTCTCCACGATGTGAGGTCTTGGCTCGAGAAGGGAGACCAGCGCGTCCGCGTCTATGGCTACGTCGGCTTTGTGGGACATGTCGAGGATAATCGCTCCATGGCGAGCTTGATCTTGGGTATGTGTGGCGTACGCAATACGGCTCCCTTGCCTCAGAGGCTTGCGACTTGGCTCAGGGAGAATCGCCTTAGATAGGATAAGTTGGACTCAGGCTTCAAGCTTCGCCCGACTCCTCTAGGCTCGAAGGTCTTCACAATCGTCCTAGACCAATACTAATCTGTCTAAGGCTGGCCTTGGCCCCAGCTTGAATATCGATTGAGAAGTCTCCCGCCATGTATGATTAGGAACGGGACAAATGCGCTGGAACAATATGTACTTAATAACCTAATGACAAATTAACTGCTTACCGACAGTAGCAACGCCATGCTCATGCTCAATTCATACAAATACAAAGGATAGTACACACAGACAAGCTCAAGCTCATTCAGCGTCCTCGCCCCCTCTGCTCAGAGTCGGCGGAGGGGGAGGCACATCCCCCAACCTCTTGCGCTGCTTATTCTCAACCGCTACGAACACGAACATCAGCAAAGCCCATCCCAACACACAGACTACCAAATCAATGATAATGGGATGAGTACTCACACCTCTCATACAGCACCCAAGACGTGTAGAAGAGAATCGGGAGTGCCACGATCGTCGAGATCCATCTGCATCCATTCTCAGCACAACCCAACTCCTGAATCAAGACCGGGAAAGGAAAGCAGAACTTACCGCCTCGACGCAGCCTTATACTCCTTCGTCTGCCGAATATCCGTGACGGGCGGGTTTGGCGTTCCTGTTCGTCGCCGCAGGCCCGGCTGGAGATGGGGGTCTACGACGACGCGAGGTTTTTGCGGCTGCGGCTGTTGCGGCTGTGCTGCCGGCATCTTTTGTTATTATTGATTCTTTTCCGAAGAACCTTGTACGAGGCGGACTAGATGGCTGGGTATAATTGCACTTTGCGATTAGGTTATTTGTTTGCCGACTGGAGCGGAATGCTTGATGGAATTCCGTAGAAAAAGATCCACGATCCGATCCGTTTGCGGCTTGGGATCAAGGGTGTCACGTGATGTGCGTAGGATGCCGCTGTCCACGGCGTGATGGATCAAGCTCTCCAGGAATACCCAGAGGCTCATTTGGCTCCATACGATCTATTGCAGCTGAAGATCGCCTCTGACGCTATGAGTATTCTTCCGTGGCAGGACTTCGGAAAATCGTGAAGCAAAAGCGTAGCTCGAGATTCTGGATTTCGCGCCGGCCGTTGAGCAAGGTCGCACCTCCTCAAGTCGCAATAAATGTCATCTCAAAAGGCAGGAGCGATGGACAACGGTGCCCCGGCCCTGGGTCGTTCCTGCCCCGTTCAGGGCGGCAGCAGTCGCACCTTCCTAGTTGATCGCAAGCCTTAGGAGGGTCGCGCCTTCCTTCTTCGTCATGTGTAGACGATTCACGAGGAAGGTGCGATACAGGCTGGAGGGGGAGTGCTCCTTCCTGTTTAGGTAGACTCCTAAATTCCCCTATAGCCGGTAGTACTCCGTATGCCTACCGTGAGAGGACCTTGTTAGACGAGCCAGAGGGTGCCCTCGAGAGGTACCGTAAGGTCACTTGTTAGAGACTAATGAACCTTTTATATACCCGCGTAACTACCGGCCGAGTGGGCAATGAGTGCCAAATACAGTGCAGATTCTTGCCTGACGCGTACTCGAGATCTTATTGCTGTCTGCCTGCAAAGGGACATACATACATGGACGTCGAGGTCAACGTCAACGTCACCGCAAGCCGGAGCAGACTGGTCCAGACTATGCTGACTACCCAGTTCCTTTTTTCAGGAAGATAATAGAATATAGTGACGCACAGAAATGGATTCGTACTATGGTATTTCAAGGCCGTTTTCGACATTGCTTCATCCCAGCCCATTCCATGAGAAAGACAAGCCACAGGAAGTCGGTCGTGATCGCGAGAAAGAAAAAAAGAAAAAAGAGAAACCAACGTAGATTGAATCCTAGAAAACGACACAGACGACGAGCCCGATAAACATGCATATGCATATCTGAAAACGCAAAATAACAAACTCCCTGTATGTAATGTGGAAAGGAGTACTGAATAACGAATGCATAGAACCGCAGACATCGCTATGCTTGACCTTGACCCAACCTTGGAAAAGCCACCATAACTCCGAAAGGAGAACTAAACTGCACGAGCCCTGGAGACAAATGACTATGTGACAGAGAAAAGAAAAGAAAGGTGTAAGATGCATGCGAAATAGATAGATGCCAGCCTTAATGCTTAGTGCTTATTAGTCAAGTTGACAATATTCATGGGGTTGGAAACCGGCCGGGATGGCGTCTCCGCCGATTCCCCATGGACGCCGGTGACCGTCTTCAGAGGCGTCCCCTTGCGCCTTGCATGGCCCAGCTTCGCCCGCTCAGAGCGCAGGGCTCGCTGTTCGGCGTTGCGCTGCAAGTCCTCCATCATCCGACCGGCGGCGGCGCGACGTGGTCGACCGCCGGACGCTGTTCCGTTTGGAGTATGGTCCGCTGAGTCGGGCATGACCTGGGCGTTGGACGCGTCTGTGGTTTTGGCGGGGGTGGAGGGTGCTGCGTTCGAGGTCTTCTGTCTCTGAGTCTTGGGTGACTGTGTGGTTGTGGTTTCGTCCTCGATTTCGGAATGGGGTCGTTTCTTCGACTGCTCGGCGGCCTTGACTTCTAGAGCTGTTACATGCTTGCGAAACAGGCTCTTCTGTTTGAAACGGAGAATGACGACGAGAGACGGTTTGTTTGGATCGTCATTTGCGTCGGCTTCCGCTGCATTGGGGTCTGTAGGTGTTGCGCCGTCTGCTTCATGGCGCTGTCTCTTCGCCCTAGGTGTATCTGTGGACTCGGACGGTTGATTGGGTTCCGATGCAGCATCGGTACGTCTGCGCTTGCGAGAAGTCTCTGTGACCTCCACAGGTTCCTCCTCAGGCACGACAAGCGGCACGGGTGGTTTGCCGCTGTCATATCTGTCAATCATCGTTTGTATCTCCTCAGTGGACATGAACCGATGGACCCAAATGCCCCGCGAACGAGCATCCGCCTTGATCTTGATCCGGGACCTCTCTTCTGGGACATTCTCAAGCAGGAAAAAGTCTGAACGGGCCGGGAGATTGCGGTCTCCGCAGCGTGGAGGATAGCCCATGGCGCGGTCCTTTTCAGCCTGGACCAAAGAGCGCACGCGCGGAGGGGGAATAGGGAGCAGCCTATCTCCGTAGGTGTTGGTGGGGCGGAACCACTCGTATGTCGGCGGGAAGATGACATACTCTTCCCCGTACTCGTTGACCTGACCTGTATGCTCCCAGCCGTCGGCGTCAATCCACGGTTTCGAAGCTAGCACAGGATTTGAATATGGCTTGCTCGAGGGTCGCGTACGTTCTCGGCGACTCTCCGCTTCTTCCTCAGCGGACGGAGTCGCCACCTCTTTCCCCTTCCCCTTCCCCTTCCCCTGCTCCTGCTCCTGCCCCTGCTCCTGCTCCTGCTCCTGCCCCTGCTCCTGCTCCTGCTCCTGCTCCTGCTCCTGCCCCTGCTCCTGCTGGTTTTCCTGTGCTTGCTCCTGTTCTTGTTCCGGCTCCTGCATCGGCTCCGTTTCCGGTAGCGGCTCCGTGTCCAGTAACGGTTCGGTGTCCAGTAGCGGTTCGGTGTCCAGTAGCGGTTCGGTGTCCAGTGGCGGCTCCGTTTCGTGGATCAATTCCGGTTCCTGTATGGGTTCCGCTTCCTTTTCCTTCTCCCTCTCTTTCTTCTGCTCGTCCACTTTCTGCTGCAACTCTTTGATCCAAATATCAACCTCTGGCGCAGAGACGAAGCCCGGGGCAAGCGCTTCCGCAGCTAGTGCATAGATATGCTTCGCAAAGATCATGATATTAGGTACGCGTGATGGTGTGGACTTTCGTTGTGGCGACTGCTGGGCTGGGCGCTCATTGGTGTTGGTCGCTGGGCTTGCCCCTGTGTGTTCTGCAGCTGCCTTGACGGACGGTGCGCGAGGACGACGGTGCTGACGCTCAGACTCAAACGACTCCAGTGCTCGGATAGTTGGCTTCCGTGCGCGTCCGGATGTACGAGCTGCGTTGGAAGTAGTGGTGGAAAGGCTCGTGGGCGAGGTAGGAGCGTCCATATGACCGTCGAGGCCGAAGTTGTTCCGGTACATATCGGTATCGTAGTCGAAATGATAGTCTCCGCTCTCAACATTAGCAGAGCTTTCGATGCTGTTTGTATCACCGTTGGGGGCCGCTTGCTGAGCAAGTAAGGTTTCCAATGGTTTACGGCCCACGTTCAGTGTGACCGTGTTGCTTCTCTTGTTGGGCGAGCGAGACTGATTTCGTTCAGTGTTCTTGCCCTTTGTCACTGTACCTGCGTCCTGCTTTGAGCCAGGGGTTTCATTGGCCCTGGTTGATTTGCGATCACGCCGGCGGGATCTAGTAGAAGTACCCGGGGTCGCGGTTTCTGGCTGCTTTGCGGGTGTGGCGACGGCGGCTGTTCCATTCTCTTGTGGTTTCGGCCTAGCCGTAGAGGTAGGAGCGGGCTGGGCCTTTGAAGCTGGCGATGGCTTGGTGACCTTTGCACCTGTGTTGGCGGAGAGCCTCGACTTTCGGTCTCGACGAGAAGACTGAGGGCTTGAAGCGCGCGACGTAGTAGGCTTGGAGGGAGTGGCGGCGTTTTCCTGGTCCACAGGCCCGTCGATGCGAGTGGACATTCTTCTGGTCTGAGGACCTTGAGAGACTGCACCGCCCATTGTCGAGTCTTTTGCGGTGTCTTTATCGGATTCGATTTCGACAGTAGTCGTTTGCTGCCTAGTTTGAGGCTTTGGTGTTGCGGTTCGTTCAGACTGATGTCTAGACTGAGCTTTCTCTGAAGCGGGGGGTTTCGAGTTGGACCTCGAGGGAGTGCCTAAGTCGGTTTCTGTAAAAGATGGATTCAAGTGTGGACTTTGAGTGCTGGACTGAGCCAGGTTGCTAGCGCGGGTTGCTCTTGCAGAACTGTGTGACTTGGGGTCCTGGAAGGGCTCAGAAAAGGCTCTGTGGGTGGGAGTGTCTGTTACACTTGATGGAAGGGATTTGTCTTCCGAGTTGATAGCGCGCTGTGTCCGGCGTCGCTTTGCAGAAGGCAAGATTTCGTCAAAGGTGGAAGTGAGAGGAGTGGGGGGAAGAGAGTACGAGGACTGAGTCAAGTTGGAAGTGGAGAGTTCAGGGGCTGGGGCTGTTCTCTGAGAAGCCCTAGATGAGCTTCGACGAGAGCGCTGAGAGAGTCAGAGTGAAAGAAGAAGAGAAAGAGATGGAAGGGGATTAAATACCGAAGTCAAGTCAGGCAGAGCGGCGGGGGAGCCGAGTTCACGAGAGACTGAAGCCCTACCAACCACTGGCTGTGTTAGTCTGAACAATGCAATATTGCAATGGCGACATGAGACAATGCACAGTGAATAAGTGAATAGCCAGACTTACTTGTGTCAACAGCTTGCAGCCAGGATATGTGCAGACAACCGCCTTTGTCCGTGAGTGTCTACACTGTTCCCCTCCTTTCTAGTGTCAAACAATTCGGACTAGGGCTCGGGTCCAAGGGTTGAAGCCAGTGTTTGCACGGCAAAAGAACTCGACTGGGGCTCTTTTGAGACGCAAATAGGATGTTCCGCTCGACTCAGGATCTACCAAGCAGCCATGCAGGTCAGTCGAAGCGCATAACCACCGCTGGCGGAGTCTCTCGGATCTAGGGAACCTCGACTCCTGGCCAGCACAGCCTGCAAACAAGCCGCCACCCGACTTACAAACGACTCCTACTGTCCCCAGCAATTTATTATAGCCCAGTCCAACGTTCGAGACTACCAGAGCGAGTTTTCGAGGCGGAAGCGGCGGATCGCAGGGTGTCGCAGGCGAGGCGATAGCGAAGGAGGCGCAACGTCAGACAATTTCACAAGCGCAAGTCCTCCTCGGATTAGCAAATCTCACGGTCGGGCATCGTCGGACGGTCGAGAACGGGCTTCCGGGACGGTCGAGGACGCAGATGCAGCGATCGGAGGAGGGTAGGGGCAGGCGCTGGGGGAAAAACGCAGGCTGTCGGGATGGAGAGGGAGAGCGGCAGCAACACTGACGCCGGACGCAATTAGGGCTCAAGGCCGAGTCACTGGACCGTCAAGCCCCAAGGCCTTCCCGCCCGCCGCTTAGCTCAGCTCTCCCAGACCACTCTCTCAACACCTTGCTTCTCTCTCTCTTTTACAGAACAAGAAACTCTTTAAAATGCACTGGTGGCACTCTCTCTTCCAGCTCTCGCTGCTGGCCTCAACCGCCCTCCCCGCCGCCGCCGCAAGCTGGGGGTTCACTGATGCCACCGTGTCAGTTCAGACCAAGGGCGCCGGAGTCGGCGCTGGATTCAAGGAAGAGTGCGCTCCCTCTTCTATCATCTCTGTCTTGGAATCAATCGCGACAAAAGCTGACTACTGCTATCTCAATAGGATTCCTCAGAACGGCGTCCTCTCCTCCCCCGTCCCCCTCGGCAATGCCGATACCCTCAAGGTCGCCTTGACCGCGCAGGAAGGAAAGTCGGCCAAGAGCGCACACCAGGTCTTTTTGCTTCTGCAAGACCCCAACTCCGGACTGGACATTTCTTACCCCTTCGCCGTCAAGGGCAATGGCAAATCCCGCGTTGAATTGGTACGAAACATGCAGCTCTTGTCGGAGATGACCAGCTGACGTGGCCTAGACATGGAAAGACCTCCCCACCCAATTCCTCTCTACCTCCGACCCTCTCGATGCCAGAATCCTGATCGGATCATTCGGAGACTCCGCTGCCTACAACCAGCCCGCGTTTCAGCTATCTCTCGCCCGCAACCCGGATGAGCCTGTCCCGACGTTTGAGGTCTCGCGCTACGGACAGCTCCCGGAAATCCACCACATCTTCAAGCAGGACGCTCAGAGCCCGCCGTTTGTCATTACACTTGCTTTCGTCGCGATCGTGCTGGCCATCTTTCCCGTTCTCGGCGGCCTGGTAAGCCCCCTTCTTCCGCCACTACATGGTTACTACATGGATGAGATACTAACTTGTTTCTAGTGGCTCTATCTCGGCGCCAACATCAACCACCTCCCCGTAGCGATCAAGTCGGCCCCTATCCCTCACGCGGTGTTTCTGGGTTCTCTCATCGCTATTGAAGGAATCTTCTTCCTGTACTACACTTCCTGGACCCTGTTCCAGATTCTCCCGGCCGTTGCTGCCGCTGGCGTTGTCGCATTCATTAGCGGTAGCCGTGCGCTCGGCGAGGTTCAGGGCAGGCGTCTGGCCGGTCTCCGCTGAGCGGTAGGTACGGCATCACACGGCATGATTTGTTCGGCTTCTACATCCGCAGCTTCAGCGCAGCATCAAAATACCTCTAGCATAGATTTGTAAGGACACATGCATCTAGTTACCACTAGCAGTATTTCCATCGAAGACTGCCTCCAAATAGCACCACCGTAGCTATTGAGCCATCGCACCTGACGTCACACCAACCCGTCCCATTCGGGCTAGCTCCACTCCAGACATCCCTCTCCAAAAATTCATCCCAAACCACCGCGGAATCCCCCAGCTCTCCCTTCAATCACCGGATATACTTCACCAATCCATCTGCCACAATGGGCGGAGCCGCTTCCAAACCCGCGCGCTCAGCCGCGCAAGCCGCCTCGCGCCGCACATACCCCAAGCAACCCTCCGCGCCGTCGCCCTCGCCCGCATCCAGACCTCCGGCCCAGCGATCACCACCTCCCCCGTCACCGGCATCTCGACAGCCCAAGTTCGAGTCCCAACCTCAGAGTTCAGCACAGGGCGTAGGTCTAACATACCACTCGAAGGAGCAGGCTTCGACGGAGAAATCATCCGGTGAGCCCTCGATCTTCCCGTGGCGTTTCATGCATGCAGAGCAACCCTGAGCACCTTACCCTAACCCTCACTCCTACCTATCCTCACTCCTCCCTCGCCATTCCTCTACAACAAATATCCTAACAGGTATGTCCTATTGTACAGCAATCGACCTCGACGGCCGCGACCCGCACTTCGCCGCCTCCCTCCGCTCCATCGGCCCCGTAACGCCACACCCAACCCTCTCCCACTCCAGCACATTCAACCAGAGCCAGAACCAGCCGGCGGCGCAGGCGTCCCCCTCCGTCTTCCCGTCCCCGTCGACAAACCCTGCTCTCCTCGTCGTCACATCGCGGCAGCGCATCGCGGCCGAGGCAGAGGGGGAAGCGGAGGACTATGGCAAGGGCGCGTTTGAGGGGAGGCGGTACCTCGATGCGTTTACGATTCGGCAGGCGCTGGCTATGAGGGATCGGCAGGGTTTGCCTGCGGACGAGATTGAGAGGGTTCTTAGGCTGAAGAGCGGGGTTGTGGGGAGGATGGGGGGTAAGGGGGTTTTTGGGGTTGTATAGGAGGGGATTTGGGCGGTTGGTGATGTTGTTGAGACGAGTGTATATTATGACGGGCTTGTTTGTTGGGTTTTAAATAGCATCTGGGATGGAGTATGGTTTCAGCTGGGTACGCTCTCCCTTTTTCGCTCTTCGCTCGTTCACTCGTGTATCATACGTTAGGCAGATTGCCAGAGCATGTCGTCATCAATCGTCCAATTCGCGCCAAATCCATACCGATACTCGCATTACCGGCAGCACACCCGCTTCTCAGGGTATCCTAGCGAGCTCACTCAAAGCGTATACCTAAACAACGGACTCCGATCGCCCATAGCCAACAACTCATCATCGCTATACAACGCCCTAATCTCCGCCTCATCCATCCCCTCCTTCCTCCTATTCCCCCACTTAAAGCTCACCTCCAACACAAGCGCCACAATCAGCGCCGCACCTCCCAGCGCCAAACTCAACCCAAACCCCGTATAATAATACGGCGCCTCCGAATCAATATACATATAGCTCCCGATAATGCCTCCAATATTGCCGATACAAATATTAAACGCCAGGCCGATCGCGCGCCGTCCAGACGGCGCAAGGTTATTCGCCGTCCAGGACGTGGTGGCCGGGTGGATCGGGTAGATGCCCATGGTCGTCAGGATGATCGCGAAGAAGCCGACGCCGACGTGGGTGTCCAATTCGCCTTTCAACGAGACCATGATCGCGTACCCGATTACGACGAGGCACAGGGGGGCCACGACGAAGGGCATGCGCCAGTAGAAGCGGTCTGAGAGGCTGCTGAAGAACACGGCGGAGATGGCGCCCGCGACGTAGGGGGGCACTGTCATGAGTTGCGCGTTTGTGTCGCGGAAGCCCATGGCTTTTGTGATTGTGGGGAGGAAGAATTTTGTGCCTAGTTGACGGATTGTTAGTTTGCTGGATGGGCGAAAGGTAATTGATATTGAGGTGGGACGTACCATATGAACAAGCCGACTGCGCCAGCAGGATGAAGGCAAGGAGGTACATGCGCCAGTTCAGCAGGGTCGCCTTGATATCTTTCCAGTTCGTCTTCTTCTTCTCTTCCTTGAAGTGCCCGCCTTCCTTGATGAAGTGCTGCAGTTCCAGGTACCGGATCTCTTCGGGCTCGAGCCATTTCCCTGATTTCTGAGGCGAGTCAATTAGGAGGAAGAAGCACATGGCGCCGAGGACGACTGTGGCGATGCCCTCGAGGATAAAGATCCAGCGCCAGCCTTCTTGGCCGCCGACTCCGTCCATCTGGGCGATGCCGGCTCTGCAGTTCTTGTTAGTATATCTCTTCTTCAGCAAAGTGGGATGAAGGTTGGCGCACGCGAGAAGACCGGAGAATGCACCGCTGAGGGCGGACGCGCAGTAGAAGATAGCCAGTCTAGTCGAGAGCTCCTTGGGCATGTACCAGAATGTGCAGAGGTAGACGGCGCCGGGGAAGAAGCCAGCCCTGTAATCATGTTAGCCCTTTTCCTTTCTGGAGGTTAATGACATACTCAAATATACCAAGCAAGATGCGGACAACAGCCATGCCTGCAAAGTTCTGCACTAGCCCGGTCAGGGTCATGATGATGCCCCAGCAGGTGATGAGGATCCCGAGGTAGACGGACGGGCGGGAGAAGTTCTTGAGGAGCATGTTGCTGGGAACCTCTGCGCTGTCTGTTAGCCCGTCTCCTTGCAAGTCGTTCGTGGCCTTTCATACCCAGAAGCACATATGGAATAAAGAAGATCGAAAGCACGATGTTGTACTGGATGCCCGACATGCCGAGATCCTCCACGAGGCCCTCAATCTTCGCATTGCCGATGTTGGCGCGGTCGAGGTGGGAAATGAGGTAGAGGACGGCCAGCATGGGAATGAGACGGATGTCAATCTAAACTCGTTAAAACAGCCCTAATACACTGACAGTGGTTATACAAACCTTCCACAACAGCTTCTTCCTCGCCTCAGGCGGGTAGTTCGTATAAAACTCCGCATCCTCAGCCCTCAGCCCCAGAACCTGGATGTTGTCAATGGCCACCGTCTGCGGCGCCTTCTCGATGTGGTCCGGGTCATGGAGCTTCTCGTCAACGACAATGTCGGTGTCTGCACGGGCGTTGGTCGCAGCCATCTTGTCTTGTCTTGATCAGGTATGCTCCTGTCACCTAGTCTCAGTCTCAGGCTTCCACCCACGACCCCTTATATACCCCTGCATCCTGCGTAGCGGGGTCGGGGTCCGAGGCGCACGACTGAGCTTAGCAGGCGGAAAAGGGTACGATCCCCTCCAGAACCGGAATCACCCCTTGCAAGCTGGCCTCGTTAATGCAAGGCTACGCAAGGGAACGGCGAAAAAGCTCATCCCCACTGCCGCTGCAGCGCCCAATGCCGACTCTCGCAGCCGCAGCCAAGAGCGTCCAAGAGAATCCCCGGTCTTGGTGCTCGTGGGGAACGAGACCCCGGTTGGGGTGACAGCTTGCGGGGTAAGGGCGTTCTGACTCGTTGGGCTTTGTGGAGGCGAGTCAGGCGAGAGATGCGTTATTGTCCAAAGAGTGGTGCCATTTCTCCGCTAGCTTGGGTCTGTGTTTCCGGTGCATATCCGCTGCGAGGCTGGAGAAGATATTGGGGTTCCGGGGGTGTGGGAGAAGAATCCGGGAGGGCTTCGGGCTTGATCCGCTGATTCCGTCCAAGGCATTTTAATGACTCCTGCATTTGAATTGCTACTACCATTGCTATGGCGAGTCTCAATGACATGTTGAGGGTATAGGTATGTGTGCACAGGTGGTAGAAATAATTAGGAACCTACAGAATGCAATACAAGGTCTAGGAACAGGGTTCTTCTTCAACAGTAATGAAAATATATTCAAAACTCCTATACAAAACATAGTCATAACTCCTATACAAAGCATCACACAAGAACCCCCCTCACAATATCCTCCACCTGCCCAAGAACCACCTCCTTCGCCGCAGCCGCATCAACAACAACCACATCCCTCTCCTCCTCCGGACTCTCCAGAGCCTCCAACTGCGAGTCCACCATCGTCGACGTCATGTAGTGCCCCTCTTCCTTGGATCTCAGTACCAACCGTTCCTGAAGCTCCGTTTTACTTTCCTTCCCCACAGAAAGATGGATAAACGTGACGTTCACCGGGTCTTCAAGCAGATACGCCAGCTTCCGCAACTCGTCACGGTAGGCTCTTCTCAGCGCGGAGCAGGTGACGACTACCCCAACCGAGGGAGATGGCTGTATCAGACGGTCCATGACAGCTCCGCGGATATGAGCTAGCCATTCCCATCTATCTGCGTCTGAAAGGGGGATGCCGGATGCCATCTTCGCGCGGGAGAGGCGGGAGTGCATGTCGTCTCCTTCAATGGTTGTGATACTGAACTTTGACGCGAGGGAAATTGCCGCTGTGGATTTACCGGAGCCGCATGGTCCCGTTAGGAACATGACATTCTTAGGCGAGGGCTGGCCTCCGGTTGAGGACCAGGCTTGTCCGCGGAAATAGCGCACAAAGCGATTTACAAAGTCCTGGGTTAGGCCTGCTGCGTTGCGGAGCGATGGAGCAGCAGACTGACTCTTCTTTGTGTCGTAGAGGAGGACGCGGGGCGGCGAGTCGTTGTCGTATTTGTTTGAGAAGAAGTCTAGGAGCTTGATCGGGGGGTTGGTGGTTGGGTCGGTATTCGAGCGGAGACGAGCGAGCCATTCGCGCTTGGGCAGAGCGTCGAAAGTAAGACCGGCTTCTTTCAACAGGGGAAGGAGGTCTCGTGTCCAGTGGCTGAGGCTTGGATTCGTCACATTCATGACCTCTGCTGCAGTTGGGGAGAGTGTTGCTTCGATAATGCTCGATGCGATGGTGTCGACCGGTGTCCAGGATAGGATTTCGTCAAGCAGGGGAAGGGCATTGACTGTCTCTGCCGTCTGGAAAATCATCGGAATAGCTTCGGTGGCATTCCAGATGCCGTGCTCCGTATCAGCTACAATCTGCCCGACCCGTAGGACCCGGGCGGACAGGCTGGTTTCGTGGCATGCACGGTTGACTACATGCTCAGTCACCAGTTTTGACTGAGCGTACCCCATTGACTGCGCATAGCTGAGTGACTCTGGAAGTGCTTCTGGAACCCAGTTCCCTGGCGTGCGAGCAACGGTACTGACAGATGAACAGAAGGAAAACTTTGCTGGAGCGGGACCCTTGGTCTGCAAACAGAGATCAATCAAGTTGCGAGTTGCCGCAATGCAGGGCTTTTCGAAGCTCTCCAAGGCCCAGTTAAAGTTGACAGACCAGGCGCAGTGCATGACGGCCGTGGCTGAGCTGGTGATCTCTTCATAGACATCTTCAGCCAGCCCTAGCTTGGCGTTTGAGAGGTCAGCAGGCAATGCCACGATTTTGCGTTCTGCGTCTGGGGCGAGGCGAGACAACAGGAAACGAGCATGCAGGCTCTGTCGGACTCGGTGGAACGCTGAAAGAGGCGACGAAGCGCGAACAAGGCAGTACACTTTGCGGACGCGCTGGGTTCGAACTAGCTGGGCAACAATATGCGCACCTAACGAACCGGTGGCACCAGTCACAACGACATACTCGCCATCGTCATCTCTGGGGACCGGAACATGCATTTTGAAATCACGGCTGTACTTTTCGATGAGATCGGCCATCCGATCTTCAACTGGAGCCTGCTGCTGGGGACTTCCTCCAAGTCTCAGCCGTGTGAGCTCGTCGGCCATGGCCTGTATAGAGGGGTTTTCAAAGACAAAGTTCTGTGAGAGCTTTTGGCCACCCAGGTCCAGCGTCTTCAAGATAATGCTTCGTAATCGTAGAGACTGTAAGCTGTCGACGCCGAGGCTGAACACATCCGTTGAATCCTGCAACGCGGAAGGCTCAATAGACGTAACGTCGAGAAGGCTGTTACGGAGAAAAATGATCAACTCATCGCTTTCCAGTACTTGGTCCCCACTTGCATCCTCCTGGTCATATACTTGGCTTATCTGTTCTGCGAAATCGCGATAGAATGCAGAACGAATGACCGTACCCTTGTCCGTCTTGCGATAGACCGTATCCGCAGGCAAAACGCGGATCATGTCTCGGGAGATATACGCGTAAGCAGGGTTCTCAGCGTTGCACTTCTCAATAGCAGGCATAGCCGAGTCAATAATTTGCTCGTCGGTCTCAGTACATCCCGCAGCGCGAATCAGGAATAGCCCTAACCGAGACCTGTTTGAGCCAAAGGCAATAGCTTCGCCGACATTCGGATGGTTGCGAGCAACGCCCTCAATGACTAGCGGGTTTGCCTTCTCGCCGTTCTCCAACACAAGGGTATCATCTAGACGAGCATAATACCGCCACGCGTTCTCCTTGGTCGGGTGCTTCTCAAACAAGTCCTTCGTCGCGTACGCTCCATCCGGCCGGTTGCTTGCCACCTTGGACGGCCATCCCTCGAGGACACACAGCTCGTAGATTCCAGGCATCTGTTCCTCCCACCGGATATAAGGTAGCAACGTCGGGCCAGGACGGACATAATCCCAGTCTGTGTCTGAGCGCTCCCTGAACGAGGTCATAAGCTGACCTGTCTCAGTGGTTCCGTAGTGGGAGACGAGACGGACTCCGTTCTGAGCCAGTTTGTCACCGATTGGCTTGGGGCAAGATGAGCCGCCGAACATGACCAGCTCCAAACGTGCGAGCAGCTTCATGCTCTCCTCTGATTCGGAGAGTAGCTTGAGGCCATATGGAACGGCATAGAGAACTTCGATGTCGGGGTGCTCCTCAAGCGTCGTATGCAGATAAGAGCCTGTCAGGGGGAGCTCGGCATTGTACATATAAATCAACTTCTCGGAATGCACCGCTCGGAAGAGACAGCTGATTCCATGTGCGTGGTAAAGAGGCAGTGTGATGAAACCTCTAAGACCGAAGTTATTGGCATAGTTCTTCAAAGCCCCCGAGTGCGTCTGGTAAATCGGTTTCGGATGGCCAGTCGAACCGCTAGAATGGATGATCCAGGTAATGTGCTTGTTTTCGACTAAACCATCGAGTTGAGCTTCTGGCAGTTTCGCCGTAGTGTTGATATACTCATCGCGCGCAAGCACCGGCTGTAGCACGCTTCCTGTCCGTTGCGTCACCTTCTTCGCCACAGTCTGAAACGCAGGATACGCAATAAGGAACGAAGCCTTGGTGTTCTCGATCAAGCTGACGTACGCATCCTCCGCAATGCGAGTCGACAGAAGCAGAACCGTATGTCCCAGCCGCGAGACGGCAAGTAGTGTAATCAGATACTCAAAGTCAGAAGGACCAAGCAAGCCAACCATCTGTACTGGATCATCGGACGTTCGGCGCTGTGGAATCACGCGCGCGTAATGGACTGAAGCCGCTTCGACTAGATTGTGCAGCTATGCCTGCGCATTAGCTTCTGAAACCCTATTTTCACATCTAGAACTCACCTCGCGCGGAGTATAGTATCTATACTCCGTCCCTCTGACTGGATACGCGACAATGTGCTCATCAGCCCTATCACCCTCCGCCCGTGACCGCACAAGGTCATCGATCGTGTATATCGCTCGCTCTTCCACATCCGTCACCGACGTTGCTGGTGATCCAGTCAGAGCATCGCTCGAATTCGACGACGGAGTCACCGGTCGTAGAACAGCTGGTGACGCCATGATGGTGGTTCTCCAAGCGAATAATTTGCTGAAAGGGTCGGACCAAGAGATGGCGCCGAAGGACTTATAAAATCAGAGACGTCAGACTCCATTTCGGATACGCAGTGGCCAGGACGGGCCGGAGAGGTCTCCATATTCCCACGACTCAGATACGCAGAACATGGAGAAAAGTCCGGGAAAGTGAATCCATGCTGGTGGGGTACAGGAGAATGCGGAGGTGATTGCTTTTCCGCTGTTGGAGTGGAGAATGGCGGATTCCCTGGCCCTCGGCATGCAAATCCGCCATCGGACAACTGAGGGTGCAGGGTGCTTAGCATTGCTGCCCACCTATGGTCGGGCAAGCGGAGAAGTAGAAGTCACTTCCCAATGACCCGACGGAGGCAGGTGCGTCTGATGAGGTTGATGGTCCCGAGACCCGTCATTATCAAAGAGTCATTACAGAGAATTAAGCAGTTTTCAGATGGGCATTAGCCGGCAGTTTGCCTTTTACTATGACAAGCAACCATTACGCATTCGATAAAGGGAATTGTAGCTACGGTCTGTAGCCTACTTTGCGCATCAAGATCTGCAAGGCTGCAATTGAACAGATATCCCAGGTTTCTTTATATCAAGCAAATTGATTATCAATTCTATATCTAAACAGTAAACTTAGTCTTATTAACAGGGGCAGCATCCAATGCAGCCTTGCGCACAGCCTCATCCCCAACCTCCTCAAAGATATCATAGCCCCAGAACGCCGGGAAGTTGAACCGCTTATGACGCTCAAGGGCCGAAAGAGTCGCAAAGGCGTCATCGGGTAGTTGCTGAACTTGAAGATTGGCCGCGATTCGCGAGGGCGTGACACTCTTGGACAAGACGACTGTTCCGCGCTGCACGCCCCAACTCGCCAGGAGCGGGCCAGGGTCCATGTTCAGTTGTCCCGCTACTTCATGGACCACGGGATCGTCGACTGTGCGGGGTTCGCCGGTCTGGTTGTTTCCGAGCGGCGAGTATGCTTCGATTATGATACCTTTGCTTTGGCAGAAGCGGAGGAGCTCGGGTTGTTGGAGGTAGGGGTGGGCTTCGATTTGGTTGGCGGCCGGGACGACGGAGACTCTGCTTAGAAGGTCTTCGAGACGGCGGACGTTGAAGTTTGAGACTCCGATGGCGCGGACTTTGCCGGTGTCCAGCAGCTTCTCCATTGCCTTGTATGTTGTGACGTAGTCAATGTCGGCTAGTTGGAATACGCCGTTGTCGTCGAGGGGGAACCATTTGTCGCTGGATTTGAAGGCGCTGTATACACAGTTAGCATAAATCTGCGAACTCGAGTCAGAGCGGTGACTTACCAAGGCCAGTGCATGAGATAGAGATCAAGATATTCAACACCCAAGTCCTTCAGTGTCTTATCCAGCGCAGGCTCGACGTCTTCTGGCGCATGCTTCGTGTTCCACAGCTTGCCAGTGAGGAAGATCTCCTCCCGCGGTACGCCTGACTTGCGAATACCATTGCCGACCTCGGTTTCGTTGCGATAGATAGCAGCGCAGTCAATATGACGGTAGCCCTGCTTCAGCGCGACCTCCACGGCATTTTCCACCTCCAACGGCTTGGCTTGCCATGTCCCGAATCCCACGGTCGGGATCTTCGCGCCGGTATTGAGGGTGAAATGAGAAGGGAGAGACATCACGAAGAATCTGTTTAGAGTCTGTATGAGAAAGTCAGAGAACGCGTGAATTCCTCTTGTTTAAAACTTGCGTTCCGGTCATGGTCGGAATAGGATGTCGGAAAAGTGTCGGCGAAAAGTGGATAAACACTGGGAACGTAGTATGGGTCTGCGTTGGAGATACAGACCGCGGGGAAACTATGAACTGGGTCCCAAGTCATTTTCCTTTATTTGGAACCTGTTTCTCCGTGCGGGCCGATACTGAAGTTCGGATTTCGGACACAGAAGGCTCCCAGCACAATGAAAGCCGAGAATCCGAGAAAGGACGGCAGATCATCCCATATAAGCTGGTGAGTGGTGTCAGTGGTACCCATCTATCAATCAAAGCAGGACACCTACTTATAGGCAGACTATCCAACTGCGGCCAGAAATCCAGCATCAAGTCCTTATCCGTCGCAAAGCTATCAAACAAGTACTCCGTGCGAGGGTCCGCAAAGTAATGGTCTTCCGAGCGAGGCATGCCAGGGAACGGAATGAGATCTCTTTCCGGCTCCGCAAGGGATGATTCAGGGACGATGTGCTCTGAATTTCGGACATGGTCGTAATTTGTCGCAGCCAAAGGCATGGAATGCTCATCCGGAGCCGACGGCACGGTTGCAATACGAGTCTGTTCCGCCTGTACACTCGAAGCTTCAGCGTAGGGTGACCTCAATCCCAGGCGTTCTAGCTCCCGGCGGAGGCCTTGCAGAATAGCGCTATACTTCCATGATGGTGAATTGCGGGATGTTGCGTCGGCAAGGTGATGTTGAGCGGTTTCTGATAATTGGTAAAGAGGTGCTTCATCGAGAGATGTATGTCTCTCGTGGCCGGTGCCGCCGCTTACAGGGTAGATTCTGCCTCGTCGCACTTGTATAAGGTAAATATATATGATCGAGAGGGCGTTGAAGGCAATATACTGCGAATACCAGAATGCGTGGAACAGTTGGTTTTCGCGGACAAAGCTGAGGACCAATTCAACAGTATCCCGAGCGGCCGTTAGACAGACTCCGAGATAATGCACGTAGCTGGCTTCGCAGTCCGGCCATGTCCGACCGTAGTTTCGCAGTAGCAGTGGCCGAGTGATGAACATGAGAATATGATAACGTGCTAACTGCAGGACTGTAAGCTGGCGCTGAAATATTGGAACGAGGCTGCTGGGATGAATAGTCCCGCTCAGGAGAGGTGGCAATCCGGCATGCCATTCGGCGACGCTGTCGCATAAGACTCTAATCGTATTTAATTGGTCCCGGTGAGATATGCCAGCCACAACATAGGGCTCTTTTGCAGCTTGAGACAGGGTCCGGGATAGCAAAGCGTGGAAAACTGGTGCATCCATCACACAGTCCCGTTTAGGAGGCTGGATCGTCGTAGGCAAGAGATCAATGTCATTCACTCTCGCAGGGAGCTCCTCGTCAACGTCGTCATCATGCCACAACCGGGGCCTCCCAAGGATGACGCTAATGTACTTGTCGAGCGTGTATGAGCACCACAGGATCCGACGCCGACATTCCCGTTGTACCAAATCCACATCAGTATCTTTCCTGGAGCGTCTGCTATGTAGTCCGAGTGCCATCATGAGCTGGATAGCAGTACCCAGTGCGAACCACGCCTTGTTCGCACGCGAAGAGCTCAAGAGGTAGAGCACCATCAGAAATCTCGCTTGGGCTGATTCAAGCCTGGGTGTGCCCACCTCTTGAGATAAGAGCTGCTCAGCTTTGACAAAGTAGAGCTCGCTAGTCCTCCAACCCCGGTCGTCCGCGTCCGACATGCGGCCGTCTGCATTAGAGCGGAACATGGTAGCGGTGCTGAAAACCATCAAAAGAACCGCGTGGGAAGCGGCCGACTCCGGAGAGATGTGGCCGTCATACCTTGTGCTTTCTCCGTATAGTTGACGAATCGCCCCTTCAATCGTCGGCTGGTGCAAAGTCCTGTACGTCGGGCAAGCAAAGTCGAAGTACCGGCGAGTGAGGGCTTCTGCTTCTTCCCTGTCCGGCCATTGGAAATCCGCCAGTTGAACCTCGGGAGCGATCCGGTCACCGAAGTGAAAGATTGACTCCTTGGGGACATGCTCTGTCTCCCGCCCATTTGCTACTACATTGTTCGATGGAGTAGCAGGAAGGTCACGCACTGCCCAGCCTAGAAATGAGTGGGCGGATGTCGGACCCCAGTACTGATCGGCAACGTCTGCAGGGGCCCGTTGCTCTGGCGGTCCATACGGCGTCGTCGATTCACTTATCGTCTCATCAGCCGTCTGTTGAGGAGTTGGAACTGGAGAATCGCTTGGCGCTGGCCGTGGATTGAACCCCGGCCTTGAGCTGAAGCCCTGCCGCCCCTGTAGAGAGTCGGAAGGGGGAGGAGTCACCGCAACGCCGCGTCGATATGTAGTATTGTAGGTACACTCCAGTTTGCGACGAACACAGGGCCCGCATGGGATCGTCCCAGTGCATGATTTCTTCTTGGCCCGACAATTGTCGCATGCGCGGGTCACCTTTCGCAGCTTCCGCTGCCGCCCATGGGCATCTGAGGCGGAGCGTGGGCGTGGAGATGAAGGGGACCTAACCAGTACCCCCTCTGACCGATGGGAGAGTCTTCGACCAGGGTCCATCTGGCCTGGTCTTAACGTATTTGGCCCTGATCAGATGACGTCCTCTGCCTGGTAAACTGGCATCTTGTCGTGATGCACAGCTTTGGGACACGATCTTTTCCGACGGCGCTGCGGCTAAGCGCGGGTAAGTATATGCCACCAGTAGAACCTCGGCTATCAAGAAGCCCGCTTGAGGACATTCACCGTACCTAAAGCGACACCTAGGACATCAGGCACCAACGGATTCAGATGACATTCCAAAAGCTGAATTATCGCTTCACTGCCACTTGGTTGAAAGTTTGTAGCATGCTGGCTGCTTGAGCCACGGCGGCGGAAAACATCACTAGGCTCACAATGGTCTAGCGCATTCATGCCCAGCATATGTGCACGTGACATGGGGCTGGCGTAGCTGCAGCCTGCAGGTTAACAAAGAACTCACCGTTAAGAGGAAAATTTTATTTATTCTGCTTTGGAAGTCAGAGAAAGGAGGCTTTTAATCTCAAGGACCAAAGCCAGAAAAGTACTGAGTTCAGCCACATCCGCAATCGCAGGTTAGTGGAAGATATATAAACCAGGTACGCTCAGCAGGGAACTCCCGAAAATATATCTACCACGACATCCACTAATGGCACAGGGCTTAGGTTAGGGCACGATGGACTCGAAAGACGCGGAGATAAATCGGCATCCCAATGATCACAATCAAGCGACACATCTCCCCAGAACGTTACATTTTACACTGAAACCCGTCGACCGGCTGAAGGGCCATGAAGACTTCGACTCATGGCTGTACTACGTCAAGGTACATCTAGAGTCACTGGGTCTGAAGGACTTGCTCGATAGGTCTATACCTAGGCCAAAGGAGACATGGAACACGTACAAGATCTGGACCGAATGCTCTATCAAGGTTCGCATTTGGCTTGCGGACAGTATCTCATGGGATGTCGCGCAATTGATGGAGGCGAATCCTGAACCGGCTATGTTCGCAGACGATTATCTGGCGAAACTGGACATGGTTGTATTCTGGTTTGCTTACCAGAACCCTCAGTTGGTGTATGATGATGCACTTCGCGTCAAGAGGAAGAATTACCCAAATCTTCTGGCGTTCGTTAAGGATTTGAGAGCCAAGTTTGCTTTGGCGAAAAAAGTGGGAGTTATGCTGCCCCACGAATCAATGAGGATACTTTTAGGAGAGGTTAGGGACGATATGCCTGCATACGTGGCAAAGGCGCTTGTCTCGGTCAATTCGTCTCCGTATCAAGTGAAGGACGAGAATGTCTCCATGGTTTTCCAGGATGTTACAGCTTATGCTAGAGCACGAATGATGGCATGAACCTGATGAGGTTGAGATGATAGAAGTCCGAGATGTCATAAGAGAACTTGCGCGATCAGGGACAACGGCCGCCTTGAGATATGCTTCAAGGATTGGTATTCGCACCCTATCAACTTGGAACCAATGATACTTGAATTGGGTAGCGCAGCCTATAATGTAGTCGTCCTTTGCTTGGTTCGCGAGATACAAGACGCGCGAGTGAACAATTTCGGAAAATGACAAGAAAGCCTGGTGCCA
Source organism: Aspergillus mulundensis (assembly GCF_003369625.1). NCBI lineage: Eukaryota > Fungi > Ascomycota > Eurotiomycetes > Eurotiales > Aspergillaceae > Aspergillus > Aspergillus mulundensis. The sequence goes on along the minus strand of NW_020797892.1, from coordinate 1,203,139 downwards.
TGCTTTATCGAACAGCAGTCTGTGGTCCACTCGGAAGTTTCATCCTGAGACAACCGGTTGCGCAGACAGCCAGGCAGTGTACTCCGAGTATTGTTTGCTTGGATAGCGTTGGTTGTGGTATCCTCGAGTGATTGTAGATGAAACGTGCTCTGCCCTATGAACCAACAATCAGCCAATAGCCACTTAAGAAGCTTTTCATCGAGAGGTCAGGCATCTCGCATTTTCACAGGGCCGAGAGGAGTCAGGACCATTGGTGAGCGTTGCATACTCGAACCATGACATGCATGGTCTGGTGGCTGACAGCATACCCCTGCAATTCATTAATTGACCCAACTAGGTAAACCACGGGAATCGAGGAGACTTTCTGGAAGGCGACGTGGCTGTGGCTGACGGGAGGGCAACGCCCCGGTCAGCATCCGTGCCCTCGGCGTACCACCATCCAAAGCAAAATTTAGAACTCGACTGTTGCCTTGGATGGAATCAAAATCAAGTCACACTGGGATTTGTCAAATTAAGTGACACTGCAGGGAGCCTGGAGCGGCATCCCAATGGCAGTGCCCCAAAGCTAGAGTAGCCTGACCGGCTTGGAGGCGAACGGAACAAGTTTTCCAGATGAACGATATCGTCTCGAAGAAACCAGCGAATCGGTCATTGTGAGGTCGGGGCTGCGAAAGTCTGTCTGTCTCATGACCAGAGCGGTACGGAGTACAGTACGCAATAAGTATAGCGTTCCAACCCGGGGAAGTAAGCACAGGCCCTCGTTGGCCCCGACCCGGGTCCAAGGACGTGTTTCTTGGTCCAAGGATCGTTGAAGTCATTAGCGTCAGAAACGTACCCGGGTAAATTTAGTCCGTCGATATACCCCAGACTAAAGTGGGATGATGATGGAGCGCGGGGAAGGATCGACCGCAGGTGGGGTCAGGTGGGCATCATGATCGGACACTAAGTGGGCGAGCGCATCGAACTTACGCGAGTTTAACCATTAGTAGCTGCTAGGAAACTTGGAGAAAACTTGTTCTGCTGGAGTATGGAAGTAGGTACAGGATTCTGAAAAGAAACGGACGGTCTATGCAGCCCATCGCAAGCCTTCAACACCATGATCGCTAACTCTTTTTGCTCGTCTGATGATTAAGTGGGTAGTAAAAAAAAGAAATTGCCATCGCTTCCACAAACGCCATGCAATGATACCCCGGGTGAAGACAATTAGTCGTAATCTGAACAGGAAGCCGACTCATGAAGACAAATGAGAGAGAACGGGAACGATGCGATGACTACCATGCGGCGTGGCCTCCGTCAATGCGCAGGTCGCTTCCAGTCATGAAGCTGCTAGCGTCGCTGAGGAGGAAGACGGCAGCACCGCGGTACTCCTGGGGGGAGGACAGACGTCCGAGCATGTTGTGCTTGGGCCACTCGTCGCGGCGCTCGGGGTACTGGACGAAGAGCTGCTCAACCATGGCAGTGACAATATAGCCGGGAGAAATAGTGTTGACGCGGATGTTGTACTGACCCCACTCGGAGGCGAGGTTGCGGGCGAGCTGGATCACGGCAGCTTTGCTAGCGTTGTAAGCAGAGCAAATGAGGCCCTATACGTGGAACGTCAGTGAGCTGTCCAGAAGAGGGGCGATGATAGGGTGTTGAAAGCGGGGGAAGGACCCGGGAGTGCGGGGGCAAAGATATGACAGACTTACCCGGTTGGCAATGGTACCGCTCATACTGGCAATCAGCGCAATGCTTCCTCCGTTTCCAAAACGAATCATCTGTTTGGCGACAGCCTGGGCAGTCATCATAACACCGGTGACATTGACTTCGAACATTCTGTTGGCGTCCTGAGATGTGTACTCCAGGGCGGGGGTTTCCTGCTGGATTCCGGCGGCAGCCACCAAGCCATCCATGCGGCCTTCGGCGTTGGCGATTGCTTCGATCGTGCTGTGCAGGAGCACAGTGTCACGGACATCGATACGGCGGTACTGGAAGTCAACACCCAGTTCCTCTCTAGCACGCTTCTGAATGGTGAAGAAGTCAGGGGACTATAGACCACTAGTTAGCATAAATTGTAGACGGCAGGGTTCGCAAACATACAGGCTCTTCGAGACGGTCAAGAGCGTAGACACGGGCGCCGGCTTCCAGCAGAGCCTCTGCCTGGGTCAAACCAAGGCCACGAGCAGCGCCCGAGACGCAAACGACCTTGCCGGCCAGACTGAACTCGGGCAGTCTGTTGGTGGCAGCAACAGTGGGTGCCTCCTGCTTCACAGGCACGGGAGTAGGAGTAGTTTCAATGGAGACAGACATGGCTCTTGTGTTGTGTTGTGAAGAGATGTGTGGGGTTCAGGGTATAGAGATTGAAGCAGGTACAAGGAGCAGGTGTTATGCTGGCTTGAATGCAGAAGGTAAGTGGGGATTGAAGAGTGGAATTGATGCTGGGAGGTCACTGCCAGAGCGATTGAAGCCAGACTTTATACCTCACGATGGCAGATCCAGCAGAGGGTCATTGGAGCTCATGTGAACAGGAAAAGACTAACACAGGCAAAGAAGTGAATTGATGGTTTGGTCCAGACCGGGGAATGACAGGACAGGACAGCCCAGGGCCCACCCCAGGTCACTCGATCAGCCTGCATGAGCTGTACCTTACTGACAATCCCAGCCTCATGTTTTTGCCATCTTGATTTAACTTAGTATCTACGCCAAATCAAAACTCGTCGTGTGTATTCTATCAAAATGCATATAGTATTTCATGGGAGGGAATAGATACCTATGCTTTCACGTCGTCCGAGGGCTTACTACAGTTGTTCTAACACCACAAATGAGATCATCATTACTTTATCCCTTGGCCCAATTCCAACCCCCAAAACCCTTCAGATTCTTGAACACAACTCCAACATAAAATCAAAAAGCTGTCAGGTGACGGTTTTGTGGCGTTCGCTCGGGATGCCTAATTGGGATATGCCGTCCCGGCAACGGGGAGTAAACCTGGAGAGCTCGGAGCAGGTTTGGGGAAGAACAACGCGGTGGCGGTCCAGAACGTCTGCAATTTCTGTCGCTGCTGGTCACCTGGGGGATTCTGGAAGCTCAATCAGACGCTTCGAATGTTCCATGGCGAGCCTTGGTGCTTCGGGGACCAGCGCCGTCTCGCTCGCTAGACGGAAGTTCAGGGCAGTGGCAAAGGGTACAAGAACTTGACTCGCGACGGCGTGCTGCGATGGCTTCATGCTTACAGTACAGAGAAGTTATCGTCTCACAGTGCTCTAACATTTTGCCTGACAACCCCTCCAGGCTCGAGATACGGATCAACTCCGGGGTTCCTGGCTGGGGCCCGTTTCGGTAGTCCGTGCTTGGAGTGCTTGCTGCAGTGGATTTCCAGTCTTCAGGTCACCCGACGAGCTTATCATCCTGGCGTTCGCCCTATTGGCCAATTTCTACATGTTTTATTTTTATTTTCTGGACCCTTGTTCCATTCCAACTGTCCGACGTGCCTCCCCGGCATGTCCCCGATTCTGGCCACTACCATCATCCTTGACTCATGAATCGATCCCCAATTCTTTGCAATCGCGCTTTGATACTGTCGGGCCCGAGACGAGTACCCCTTGCCCTCTGCAAGGATGCCCAGCTTACCCGATTGCCTTAGCAAAGCAAGTCCGTGGGAGCATCGTGTGACCACCAGATCGGGTTTCTAAGGGCATCCGCGTTTCGGGGAGGAATAAAGTGGCGCTCAGCCGCTGATGAATTGTCACGATGGTTGCAATTATTCTCCCCGAATTGTGTGATACTCCTTTCGGTAGCCTCAGCATGTTCTCCTGTCGATCTGAAGCCTGTTTGTATACCATTCTTCTCATCTGTCCTCGTGAGCATGCTGACCACTCCGATTGATGGATACCTTTTCAGATCACCCTCTAGTTTCAGAGCAACGTGTCTTAACTCGAAGATCATAGCTGAGCTGTTTTGCCGCTTGATGTAATCATGGCCTCCGAGTCAACGCTATGCTGCCGTTCAGTAGCATCGAACGGGTATTCGGTATCCCGCATTCGGCTTCCTCAGGCATGATCATGTTGTTCCGATCCCATCAATCGTGATGCACTATGAACAGGTTAGAACAATATTTGAAGATGTGAGAGAAGTACCTCTCGACGCTAATCTCAACGTCTTCTCTTCTCAAATCTCATTCTCGAGCCGCGGCCTTCTCTGCCTCTTGATCATCCGCACTTGTTCAGCAGTCATACCCATCATTAGCATTATTCATACGAAACTTGTACTCTGTTCCGCCATGGTCATCCATTGTACATATTGAGAGCTGTTGCCCGTTTTCTTTTTCTCATGATGGTAGTAGGTCGTGGCCTTCTACTACCACCACTAGACCATGGCCTAGAAGGAAGGGTTTGTTCTCAGCCTAGGATCGGAACGGCCACTTCGAGAATCAAGGCTTCTGGAAATGCTGGGGCATTTGTAATAATGATGGGTAACCACGTACCCCAACAGAGCTGACACTTTACAGATGATTGACCCATTCTAGATGGTGGGCTTGTGTATGATCCGCCGTTGCTGCTGCTAAGCAATGCAGTCAGGAAAACAAAAACCAGCGTTAAAATCTGGTTAGCTGATATTGAGCATCCGTCATCATTTCTCAAAAATCATGTTTAGTAACATGTTTGGCAAACTCAGTCAGAAAACGTTCAGTATGAACACCCACAATAGGCAGTCTCCTTCTGGGGACTGGGAATAAGAGTCTACAATGCCAACTGGCAAAAGGCAAGAAATAGAAACAAAGGGAAAGAATACAGGTTTGGAACAGGTGAAAGTAGGGAACCAGCCTCATGAGCGAAGGATTGACTGACATGCACTCAGTGCAGTAAAACACACGACTAAGCACATTTCCACCTGTGCCTTCTCAGAACTTCCCACCAGAACACAACACTCATCTCCACCACTTCTACCACTTCCACTGGCTACACCCTCATCTTTCCTTATTCTCTCTGCATCCCAGGCTTTCGGTCAACTCTTGTTTGATCATCCTACTTAAACCTCACTTCAGTTCCAGTCACCTTTATAACTCTTAGTAATCTAGGGGTACCTTTGAATAAGGGCTCCAGATACTTTAAAACTATTATAAATATATATTTTTATTATCCTAATTTTATTTTTAATTTTCTTTTTTTTTTTTTATTACTCCCCGCGGCGTGATAGCTAAAACTAAGGCGTGTATTTTTAACTAGCCTACAGGCATTAACTTAGCTAACTTCACGCGGTTATAAAACCCCCTATTTTTTTTTAACCTTTATACTATAAAAAGGTAAAAAAAAAAAGGCCCTAGTAAGCCTATTTTTTTTTTTTATTATTAAAGGTAGTAGCGCGCTAACTCCCTAGCCTAGCCTGGTTATAAAGGCCCTTTATAATTAGCTTAATAAGTAAAAATACTAGGTATAAATTAAGCATAAAGTTTTTATAGGCTTTATAGCTATTATTAATAACTTTATAACTAGATAAAAAACTTAGGACTAAAAAGCCTTTACCTATAATATTTATAATAAGTTTATATACTTTATTTTTTTAAAAGACTATATTAATATTAATAGTACTAATTATATCCCCTTACATGTATATAATTAGCTTATTACTATAATAACCTCCGGCAAGACTATTACCTAAAGGGGAATAAGTTTAATTTTTAAAAATTTAAAAACTTAACCTACCCCTTTTAAAGTAAATTTATTTACTTTAATTAATATTATTTTAGGTAAGGTGCCCCCTTTAGGCGCTTTAACAGCCTAATTAACATGTAATAGCTTTATTATAGCCTTAATAATATAAAATAATTATAAAATATTAATTACTTTTTTTAGTAATAAGTTAATAACACGCTTAAAGGTATATATTATTTAACAAGCCCTTATTAAGTGCGTGCTAGGCTTAACTATAACTATAGTTATTTTTAAAATTAATACTACCTACACGGGCTAGGCTATTATTTTTAATAACCTTTTTATTAAAAACCTTTTAATAGCTAATAAAGTAATTAATATAATTTATTATACCTTAGGCGCTATTAATATATATATTTTATAAAAATAGTATAATTATATAATATAAGAAGTACCTAGTATTATTCTAGTATATAATAATAATAAAATAAATATTATAAAGCTAATTTAAAATAAAGTTATAGCCTAAACTAAACTAAAGCTAGTTAGGCTTGCTTTTTTAAAATACAGGCCTAACCTTAATACTAGGTATATTATTTAAATAATATTTTTTTAAAGCAGCCCAGGGCCTTTACTTTATTTAACTAAAATAAGTATTATTAACTTATTAAAAAATACTAGCTAGTTTCCTAGTATAACCCTAGCTACTAAAAATATTACTACCTAGTATAATATAATTATATAGTATATTATATATAATATAGTATAATAATTATAAACTACCTAGGCCTTATTAATTTAAATTATAAAAACCTTATATATTATATAAACTACCTAGGCCCCTAGCTAATAAAATATAATAACTATTTAACAGCCCCTAGGCGCAAGAATAAAAAACTAGTTTACTTATTTAAAAAAAAGCTTAATAGCATGTATTATTATAGTACCTATTAATACTAAAACATGCATGCCTAGGCTAATACTAATACCTAGCTTTAGGCTAAAACTAAGTAATTTTTGCCCTAAAAGAACCCCTAAAAGCGTGTTATAAAAAAGCTAAAAATAAATAAGCAGGGCTTTACCCTAGTTATTAATTACTATACCCCGTGGTTTAATACTTTTGCTAATAATTAAAATCTTAGGTAACTTTTTATTAAATTAATTTAACCTGCCCTAGCTAGCGCGGGCACGCCTTTCTTACCCTAGGTAATAAAGGTTAATACTAAATCCCTTTTTAAGCTTTAATAATAAAGTATTAAAAAAGAAATTATAGTAACTATTATTATAATAACACTTAATAATAATAAAATTTTATTATTTATTAAGTAAATATAGGTAAATCCATGCTTAGCTATATTATAATTTTATAACTAGCTTATAAGTAAAACTATAATATTACTTATATTTAAAAGCCCTAGACTACCACAGGCATAAAAACTTAAAATTACCTAGTATTTAAGTATTATATACTAGTAAATACCTAAAATAACTATAAGAACTAGCTAAAAAAGCGCCCTAAAATACTTACCTATATTTATAAAAGGGGAGCGCTATATACTAAATAATATTACTTAGTATAAAGCTAGGACATGCTATAGCTTATAATAAATAATATTAAAGTTTTAAATATATATTAAAAATTAATTACTTATAAAATAATTAATTACCTAGTTATATTAATCCCTACCCTAAACTATGTAATAAGCGGGGATTTTAATATTATATATAATACTTTTAAACCTAAAATAAATAATTTATACCACGGCGGTAAGATTACTAGGTAGGCTAATAATAATAATATTAATTATATTAATAAGCCGGGCGTGGCCACGTATAAAGCCAGCTATATTTTTAACTTAATATTTTTAAATATTTTATTTACCCGCATGCTAGTAATATCTAAATTATATAATAGCTTTAATTATTAAACTTTAATTATTATAATATTAGGGCACGGGAAGAAAATATTAAAATAATATTACTTTAGTATATTAAATTACAAGCTTAAGCGCCTAGCTAGGCTTATAAAAAATAAAATAATATTTTTTTTTTAACTCGGGGAACTTAGGGATATAAAGGCACTAAATTAATATACTTAATTTTTTAGTAATATTATTATAAAGGCCATGCAAGTAATTAATAAATACCCTAATTTAAAAAGCCGCGGCGCTCCCTGGTAGTTAAATAAATGCGTAAAAAATTATTATGCCTAGGTAGTAAATTCCACCCTAAAATAAAAAAAGTAGTTTTTAGCTATAGTCCATAAGACTAAACACGTGTATTAAACCAAGATAATTAATAATATTAAAAATAACTAAAAACTATACTAAATAATAATATAATATAAGCTAAAGCCTAGGCTTAAGGCTCCCTTATTATTAATAAATAATAAAGTAATTAAAAACACGCGGGAAAAGGCTAATATTTTATAAAGGGTTATATTAAAGTATTTTAATATAAATAATAACCTAAACTTTAATTTTTTAGTACTAAAGCACTAGCAAGGGGATAAGTACCTTTATTAATTAAAAAAAATCTTGCTAAAAAAAGTTAAAAAAAATATTATTAATATAAGCAGCACCTTTCCCAGGGCGGACTAGGTAATTATTTATATTTTAAAGGCTTGCTAAAAGCATGTTAAATAAGCTATTTATAAGCTATATAATTATTACCTATAGCTAGGGCACTTTCCCTTATTATAAAAGCTTATAAAAATAGTAATACTTTTAAAAGATAATAAAAAAAATAAATTTTTGCCCTAATTTTAGCGCCCTATAGTACTACTTTTAATATTAAAAAAAAAACTTAAATAAATTATAGCACGCCGTGTTACTTTTATTATACTAGTATAAAAGGTACTAAGCCTATAATAATATAGCGCCTTACTTAAGTACTTAACTATAAACTTAATAACTTTTTTTACTTATAATATAAAAATAGTATTTTTATAAAACTAAAAGGTTACTATGGTTATTATAAATATTTTAGGTACTTTTAATATTATTTTATTATAATACCTACTTTAAAAAATAGTAAAGCAGGGCTGGCCTTGCGTGCTTTTAGCCTTAATTATAAGTTTTTTTAATAAATAAAGTATAAAAGTGCGCCTAAAATTTACTATAATAATAATATATTTAATATATTATAGTATACCGCAGGGCTTACCCCTTTTTTTAGTATTATTTTTATTATATATTACTAAATTACTACTAGCAGATTTAATCCTGCACTTTAATTATATAAATAATTTTTATTTTAGCCACGCGAGTAACTTTTTTTATGTTAATTATAAGCACTTAATAAAAAATATTTATGGCATGCTAGCCTAAAAAAAGTAAAATAAAATAGCTTTTATACTTAAAAAGCTAAAAATACTATATATTACTTAAAAGTAGTATAGTAAATTACCCTTACTAATAATTAATAACTAGCTAATAATTACTTTTATTATTATAGTATTAAGCTAAAAACAGCCCATGCTATACTAGCTAGGTATTTTTTTTAATAAATAACTTTTTTAATATTAATATATTATAAAATAGGTAGTTAAAGCCCGCGCGGTAGCCTAATATATTTATAATTTAATATATATTATATATAATTTACCTATAAACTTTTTTTATAAGGTAGTTATTACTTATATTATTTTTAATTTTTTATATAACATAAAGGCATGGTATAATAATAAAACTAAGCCTAAAAAGCATGCACAAGACCTAAAAGTTAGTGCTTAACTAGGTTAGTATATTAAGGTGGTTAAAAAAACCCTAGTACTAGCTGCTTGTGGTATACTTTTAATTTTTTAAATAATATTTATAATAACTTTTTTTAAAAATACTAGGCTTTCCTCCATAGTAATAGTATTAAAAAAAGTATAATTATACTTTACCCTAAGGCTAAGGCTAGTTAATAACTAAAACCTGCTAATAATATAAGTAATACTACTAAAGATCTTGCGTGGCTAGGGCGCTAGCTTATATTAAAAACTTAAAATAAAGGTATAAATAATAAAAGTACTTTTTTTAAAAACTTTTAGGCTAGCTCTCGCGCACTTTTATTACTTTTAAAAATACTTAAAAAATTTTACTAGTGGCAAGGCTAAAAAGTTAATTATAAAAAAGTTTAAATAATAGTAGCAAGCGCTATTAATAATAAAGGTAATAATTTTTAATAATAACTTAAAGTAAATATACCAAGGGGTTTATTATATAGGCTATAACTTTATAATATATTATAAATAATACCTTTAGGCGCAGGAATTATTAATAATTAGCGCCTAATTTTATATATATAATATTAAGGCTATTAGCACGCTCCGGGAACTAAAAACTATAATTAAAAAGCTTTTTAAAGCTTTTATTTATTAACTTTATATAAATAATACCTTAATAATTTAATACACGCGCGGGTAGCCCTTATTATTTTTTAACTAGGCTTTTTAAGTACTATACTAGCTTATAAATTAATATATAATCCACCTAAAATAATCCCCTAGCTATATAAATATTAAAGGTAACAAGCTAGCTAACAAGCTTGCTAATAAAGCAGCCTTTATAAAGGCTTAACCCCTAAAGCCTAACTTTTTAAAGGCATAGCCTATAGTAAGTAAAGTATATAGCCTATATAAGTAAATATATTATACTACCTAAATTAAATAATAAAAAAGCGCCTTTATAAAGCTATTTATATAGTATAAATAATAGCTTATTATAAAGGCTAAGCCCTACTAGGTTAAGCCATTATTAAAGCTAGTATTAAAATAACTAGTTTTATATTACTAGCTTACACTTAAATTCTTGCATGAAAATTTTAAGTAATATTATAAATACTTTTAATATAAAAATACTAGGCTTATATACTTTTATAAAATAAGTAAAAGCCTTAAATACCTAGTTTTTTATTATTACTTTAAATAGCGCTTTTTATAATAGCCCTAGTATTTTATAATATTATTAATAATTAAGGCTAAGGCCTTAAAGTACCTCCGTGGACTAAAGCCTAAGGGCTTTATATTATTACTTAAAATTATAAACTTTTATAAGTTTATTTATTCTTACTAGGGCATCCCGTGCCCTAGCACTACTAAAATTACCTAGTTTAATATTAAATGGTTTTTTTTCTTATTTTACTACGCTTTTTTTTTTTTTTTTATTTTATTTTAAACACTTTTTTTTAATGTAACTAGCTCCTGCTAATATATTTTTTTTATAATAAGGCAGGTCCCTGTAACCCTTTATAACTAAAATCCTAAACATGCGATAAATAATACCTGCTAATAACTATATATAAAAATAATGCGTAAAAAATAGGCGCTAGCCCATAAGCTTTAGCAAGAGTTGCCCTTTAAAATAAAAAGCCTTTTTATATATAAATTATTTAAATAAACCACTTGCCTAGCAGCGGCACGCCCCCATATCCTAAGGGAGATCTGGAATAATAGGCGTACGCCTAGCAATCCCCGGGGCGTTAAATATCACTACTACTACTACTTCAGTTCCAGTTGACCTTGGGTTGATCTCTCTATCTTATACTGCCGTTGTCCAAACAAGACTCAGTTGAGCATTGGTTGCCCTGTGCACAGTTTTCCTTCAAATTATCTCTACTGTCTCACTTCAGAAAGAACTGACTCGATCTCGCCTGAACTTCTCCTCACCCACCCCTTCCAGTCTCCGAAAGACGACAGAATATTCCGCCTGGGCGTTGTCCAACTCCGTATTCAAGCCAACTGTCCAACGCCGATCAAGATGGACAACCAGCAAATCTCGCAGCCGCAACTTCACAAATGGTTTAAGGGGCCCCGTGGACGAGATTTCCCAGCTTCCTTACTACCCGCTACGCGTAACCTCAGTACGTGCCACCTAGCTTTGAATGGCAGCCTAGTGGTAGCATTGGTGCGGTTTAAACCCGACTCTCAGCAGCCTGTTATTATGCTTCGCCCTGTCAAACGAACGGACGGTAGCCGTCTCATTTTTCCGTTACAAGACTGCATCTTGACATGTGGAGTTGAAGGTGACCCGAGGGAGCCCCAGCTGGATGAATGGATCAAGAAGCAGCGGTCAAAGAATTCCTTTCTTCAAACACCGGAGATGAAGAGAGTGGCAGTCTACATTCTCAAGTTGGAAGAAGATCCTGTTAAGCTGTGGTCAGAGACTCCTTCCAGGGATCCCGGCTGGCAATTCTTGCGTCGGGAAATGCGGTCCGGTGCAGAATTCACTATGTGGAAGTCATACAAAGACAAATGGGTGTCTGCTGAACAAGAGGTGATGGATTGGATGCGAACCTTGCAGACACACTTAACCTACTGGTCTCCCAAAAGAAAGGCTTTTTGGTGGTATCGCCAGCCACAGCCAGAGACTCTCAAAGAGGGCACCGCCGGGCCATCACCACCATGGCTGTATGGCCAGCCGGGCTCAGAAGCAGGTCACTTCATACAGTTGACACACCGCTCGTATTTCATTGACTTGCACGACCACCGGTGCCGGCTGGTTGAGGCCTCGCGGAAGGAGCACGACGTGATTCGCAGGAAGGTCAACAGCATTTACAATACAGACCAACTCCACAACGCGCGATTCGTCAAAAGTCAGAACTGTGCTTTTTACTACATGGAACTTAAAGTGTACAACATGGATCTACCTGAGACGGAACGGCGCGCCTTAAAGCTTCCGCCAGGTACAATAGTCAGATTCGCAGTTGCGGAAGCCGGGTTAAGAGACATTGACCTTACTTCTCAAGGAGTGGTTGTGGAGCTGGAGACAGAAGCTGACCTGGTATTATTCGTCCAAGGTCCTGTTCCAGCGACAAGTGATCGAGTATTTGTCGTGACGGCCATTGAGACGAATATACTTCCTATTGACGAGCAAATCGATTACCTCAACAAAGTCAGTGATGTCTGTGTTTTCGGTGACAGTGAGGAGAACGCCCGTCGTGGCTTCTCTCTCCGAAGGACAGTGCTGGCCCATGGTGAGGAGCTGAGTCCAGAAAGCCCATACTACTTCTTACTGGATGCTACAAACGGGATGTCCACAGTGCCTCAGCCTGTATGGGAAGAACGACTTGAATATCTGAAAACCCATTTCAAGCTCGATTCAGCCCAGGAAGTGGCATTCAATGCCTCAGTGAGAGCCATCAAATGCGGGCTTAGCTTGTTTCAGGGCTCAGACGGCTCTGGTAGAGAGTTGACGTCTATCGTGATCATCCTCGCGCTCGCCTGTCTGGATATTAGTATCATGATTGCAGCAGATTCGGACAAGGGTATTGACGATTTGACAAGTGGTCTTGCGAGAGTCTTAAGGGCCCATCCTAAGCTACAAGGCTGGGTGGGCAGCCTCTTCCGTCTTCGGTCGCGAGCTCGCCAGATGTCTCAGATTCGCACCCAGAGCGCTATATCTGATTCTAGCTCGAGGGAACTCGAATGTGATGTCCTGGCTCGACACGAGATGCACAACTGTGCTATGGACTATGCCAAGGACAACCGCGAGAATGGAGACTGCAAGACATTTCTGGATCTGGTCGAAGCTGATCGCCGTCAGCCTCTCCATGACGCCGACTACAAGAAGCTCGAGCTGTCATATCAGAATATCTGCGCGATCTTGCTCCGACAAGCTAAGATCGTCTCCACGACTCTCGGAAATGCATCCAGTCCTCTCTTCCGCGATGAGTTCAAGCCGGGAGCTCTACTCTGCATTGATGCCAACCACTGTACTGAAGGCCAGCTGTCAATCGCACTTACTATACAGTCATTACGCGTGGTAATACTGGTTGGAGACACCAAACGACCACGGCCAGCCGTTGCATCATTATCACCACAATATGAGAACGAAGGCGCCCACTACTTGGGACATCCTCTGCTAACGCGGCTGCAGACTCGGTACCCGTGTATGACTTTGGCGCTTGAGAAGAAGAGAGACCATACAGATATCGCAAACCTGAATCCCAGCAAGCGACTGCGCGCAGCTCCGGTGCGACATGCACTGCCTCTTCGGCCGCCTGTACCGGTTGCTCCTGGAACTAAATCGACACTGGCCCCATTGGCTGGTACAGGCAGCGCCGGGGAGAAGACACCCGTTAAGCAGAAGCAGGATGTTGCGAACAAGCCGATAACTTCTCAAGGAATGCCGGAAGATCAGCCATTGCCTCCACCACCGCATGCACCGGTTACGCCTACGACCGGGGCGCCACTGGCCCCCTGGCCCGCAACGAGCAGCGCCGAGGAGAAGACGCCGACTGAACGCAAGGGAGACATTACGAACAAGACGGTGGCTTCGCAAGGGACACTGACAGAGACATCAAGCACTACCGAGCGAGCTGCAAACCCTGGTGCCCTTCCAGACAGTGCCCGCTTGCTCCGCATCAAAAAGGCCGTGTTGAGGTTTCAGAAGACGCGTCGACGGCGAGTCGAAGATGAGCTCACGACGGGCTTTGGTTGCGGGACTAATGAGCCCCTGACACAAGAAGACCGTGTGGCCAAGGAGAGGGAGTATAACTCCTTGAAGCTTGCGGAGGACGAGACGACAGCTGAAATTGAGTTGTATGAAGAACTTCTAAAAGAGGACTAGCTAGGAATGTCTGGAGCCTTTCTTGAGGTTTGATAGAATCAACTTTGTGGAAAGATCCAATTTGTGGCATTGTGGTCGTTGGTCAACGGCAGGGACTCGTGTGGATATTGAGCACACTTACCATTTGATTTTCTTCTCTCAACATGAGTGGGGTTGGTCAGATAGCACTGCCCGTGGCTGAATTTTCATGTATGGTGATGGGTTAGGTACCTAGGTCTGAATCCTGCCAGGCAGCACTGCCCCAGCCCGAGCTCAGGCACCTCAGGATACGGTATATTAAGCCGTCTTTCAGCCGCAACTTTAATCAAAGCACATATCAACTGTCCGCAAGCAATAACAAAAGCTTAGTAGACTAGGTCTTCCAAAGAAAACCCGCCATCATCACTGCGCAAGCCAACATGCCCTACCAAAAGACCTCCGACTTCCTGCCCCCGCAACCCCCCGCCAGCGCCCACTGCCAAGTGATCGACTTCGCAGCCACCAACCCCGCGCTCCCAGAATACAAGCGATACCTCGCAGCAGTCATCGACAACGCCCTCACCGAGTCCGAATGCAAAGAGCTCCTGCGCATAGCAGAGGCCAGCACGCCAGACGGTCAGACATGGGAGCGAGCCATGATCAACATCGGCGGCGGCCGCCAGAAGATATCCACCGAATCGCGCAACTGCGGCCGCATTATCCTGGATGATTCTGAGATTGCGGATAAACTGCAAGCGAGACTTATGCCTTTCTTGCGGGAGTTGGGGATTGAGAGGCTGGAGAATAGGCCGCTTGTCACGGGCCTCGCGGGGAGGAATAAGACGTACCAGCTCACGAAATTCAATGAGCGGTTGAGGTTTCTTAAGGTTAGTACGGCCTTATATACCCAGCTTCAATTGCATCGTCGGTGCCACGAACACTGATGTGATTACCATAGTACGTCGGCGGCGAGTACTTCCGCCCACACTGGGACGCACACTATACAACGCCCGACAAGCGCGAGCGATCGTATTTCACAGTGCACCTGTATCTGAACGGCGACGGGGAACAGGATCTCACAGAGTTGAAGCGGGCAACTGATGCCGAGGTGGAGGGGGAAGCCAAGAATATAGATCTGGATGGGCCGTTATTGGGCGGTGCGACGTCCTTCTTGCCACGGTACGAGGAGAAGGAGAGGCATGTGAGGGTCTTCCCGAGGACGGGGTCGGTCTTGGTCTTCCAGCAGAGCGAATTGCTTCATGGTGGGGATTCGGTGTTCCGCGGGACCAAGTTCACGTTGAGGACTGATGTGATGTATGAGCTTGTCGAGTGACTCGAGTCAGAGGGTCGAGAGGGAGGTGTTTTGTCAGTGCAGCAGTGCCTTGCTTTTGGTATTCGGTGCGTGGGCTTGTTGAGCCTTGGTAGGTCAGATAGCAGTCTGGGCCCTGGAGGCCTGAAGAGGGGAAGCAACCATGATTGAGCGTCACTGCAGCCTGCAGCTGTTTGCTGGTAACTTGGTACCAGCCCAGATGTCGGGAAACCTGAATGACTGGATGATGAACCAACTCTGAATCTCAGGCTATAATTATCCAATTGATGCACAATCAAAGTAAAACCAGCCGGCGCTGTAGATTCCGCCGGGTTCCGGGGGGTCCGCTCCGGCGTTAGCTCCGTGGGTGGCAGACTGGCAGTTCGTACTCGCATCCGATCGCTGACCCTGTCTCGGACTCTCCATCTTCGCCCTCGGTTTTCCTATATTATTATCTCCAGTCTTCACCTGGGCTGCTGGGCAATGGGCCATGGCCCACAGTCCCCGCAAGCAGCAGCCACAATTTGAAGAAATAATCTTGCAGCCTGCTATTTCTTTTTCTTGGGTCACCGCTAATGCATGGCTTACGGCGTTATGACTATGCATTATAGCTGCGCTGCACTGTTGTTCCATGGATCGGACTAGAGTCAAAGCCACATTTTCTTAGCATGACGGTGAGCTATCATCAAATCGTCGATTCAGACTTTGTTTGCTGATTCGTGGTAGGCTGGTAGCCGAAAATATGATGATTCTGTGTGGGCTGTTCGGCTGAACAGCACTGGCTGCACTGCCCGACACCCACTCTATGCCAGCCACAGTCCAGGATAGAGCATCAGCGCTAGCGAACTCCTTGCTGCAGATTTCAGCCCTTATCCAGCGGAATTGCCGGAACCCCCTGCCCTGTGATATCATGGACTACTGAATCGACACCAATGGCGATCCGTAGTTCAACGGATTGGCCCACCCAGCTGTGATCTCTAGCACGCTTGGCTACCGAGGACCCGTTGTTAGCATGGCCCTCCTCGTGAGATCCATTCCTTCGCCTTAAATTTGGCTGAGCTGCCCTGGTCCATCGTGTCTCACCCTCATATATTACTCTTCGTTCCGGCCTCAAGGCAGAAGCCCCCTTCTCTCTGCCATTTTTGTTCTCGGACACCTTGCGCTGCCGCTACAGCTGTGAGCAGCATTTCCGGGTTAACAAGATGAAGACTTCAACTACGGTGGTTGCTTTGGCAGGATTGCTGTCTGGTATGCTTCAATATCCATCATCGGGCGTCGCTGTTCTAATCCAATCTGAATCCTGCAGGTGCCGCATCGACCGGAGTATCTCCGGTGCAGCGCTCATTCCCCAATGCCCCCGACGGATACACCCCTGCGAACGTCACTTGCCCTTCCAATCGTCCCGAAATTCGTCTTGCGACAGAGCTTTCGCCCAATGAGACATCCTGGCTTCGAACTCGTCGCAATGTCACGCGAGACGCCCTGAGAGACTTCTTCGGTCATGTTAGCGTTGGAAACTTTGACACGGTCGGATATCTGGATCGCATCGGCAGCAACTCCTCGAATTTGCCCAACATTGGAATCGCAGTCTCTGGTGGAGGATGGCGTGCTCTGATGAACGGTGCCGGAGCCCTCAAGGCTTTTGACAGCCGCACGGATAACTCAACGGCTGAGGGCCAGCTCGGTGGCTTGCTGCAATCCGCGACATATCTGTCTGGTCTCAGCGGTGGTGGCTGGCTTGTCGGCTCTATCTATATTAACAACTTCACCACCATCTCGTCGCTGCAGTCGAACGATAACGTGTGGCAGTTCCAAAACTCCATCTTTGAAGGCCCTGACGAGGGCGGTATCCAGATTCTCGATACCGCGGGCTATTACAGAGACCTCTACGATTCAGTACAGGGCAAGAACGATGCTGGATTCGAAACCTCGCTTACAGATTACTGGTATGTATATTCCTTACCTCTTTCTAGTGCCATGTTAACATCATTTAGGGGCCGTGCGCTTTCGTACCAGCTGATCGATGCTGTTCGCGGGGGTCCGAGTTACACCTGGTCGTCCATTGCCCTGGGCCAGAATTTCCAGAACGCCGAGATGCCGCTGCCAATTCTGGTCGCGGATGGTCGATTCCCTGGGGAACTACTGATCCCCGACAACACGACTGTTTACGAATTCAACCCTTGGGAATTTGGTAGCTTTGATCCTACCGTCTTCGGATTTGCCCCGATTGAATTTTTGGGCTCCCGCTTCGTCAATGGCTCTATCCCAGATAATGGAACTTGTGTTCGTGGTTTCGACAACGCTGGGTTTGTCATGGGCACTTCGTCCAGTCTGTTCAACCAGTTCTTCCTCCAGCTCAATAGTACCGGTCTTCCGGACTTTTTGACAAACGTCATCGGCGACATTCTTGCGGACATCGGCGAGGCCGACAATGATATTGCTGTCTACGACCCCAACCCTTTCTACCAGTGGCTGCCGGAATTCACGCCCTACGCCCACGAGCAACTCCTCGACGTCGTAGACGGTGGTGAGGACGGCCAGAACCTTCCCCTGCACCCGCTCATCCAGCCTAACCGCCACGTCGATGTCATCTTCGCCGTCGACTCCTCTGCTGATATCAACGGCTGGGCCAACGGTACTTCCCTCGTCGCCACCTACGAGCGTAGCTTGAACTCCACCGGTATCGGCAACGGAACCGAGTTCCCAGCGGTTCCTGACGTGAACACCTTCATCAACCTGAACCTGACCCAACGTCCCACTTTCTTCGGCTGCAACAGCAGCAACACCTCTGCTCCTCTGGTTGTCTATTTGGCCAGCCGTCCGTTTGTTTACCAGACTGAGGACACCATATCCAACTTCTCGACCTTCCAGCTCAGCACCGAGATCGACCAGCGAGACAACACCATCCTGAACGGCTACGCCGTTGCGACCATGGGTAACAGCACCGAGGACAGCAACTGGTCAGCTTGCGTTGGCTGTGCAATCCTCAGCCGCTCTTTCGACCGCACAAACGAGACCGTTCCTGATATCTGCACCCAGTGCTTCAACCGATACTGCTGGGATGGAACCATCAACAGCACCACTCCTGCTGACTACAACCCTGTCTCCGTTATGGGCAGCGATTCGTCCAGGGTCTTCCCTGCTGTCTTGTCGAGTGTAGTTGCGGCGAGCATTGCGATCATTACCATGGTATAAATGATTTGAAAACTCTATACATACATGTATATATATTCTGCATTTTGTTCGGTCGTTGTTTGGATACTCAATTAGTTTTGACAAATTATAATTTCTTTTGGAGACAAGGAGTTTTTCTATAGAGCGTGCATAAAACTAGATGCCGACTTATGTGCATAATATCCGCAAGCCACTGTTGCCATAGGCAACGGGTGCACGTGATCATCAAATCCGGGAACCTCGTGACAAACACCCACCACCTTGCACCGGTCGGCCCGACGCAGCTCCAAGCTGACGACAACAGACGACAATAACCCTATCAACAATTCGCGACGGCCGCTGAAGCCCTATTTATCTCCTGGAGACTGCGCCTAACAGCAGTGCGGTACAGGGCTCGTTATCTCGGGGCACAACAAACGCGTCGCACGATGAGCAGTTGCGGACTGACGACATTCGGCTCCCTCTAATCGCGACAAAAATTCACCGCACAACATTGTCTGATCTACCTATATCTTAGATATCGCTCGAATACACATAATGGCGCGAGCAGCGGTCATCCCTCAAGAACCACCAAAGCGGGCCACGCGCGGCAGAGCTAAGGGCACAACCACGAAAACAGCGAGCAAATCGAGCGCGAGAGTTACGAAGGCTGCTGAAACGAAGAAACGGACCGCCCGGGCAGCAGTGACACAATCGGACTCACATTCCGGGTCAGAATCAGAGGAAACAGATGACGAGATTGGGGTTATTGAAACAAAGAGCCGCGGGAAGGCAGCTGGGACAAAAGGGAAAACTACGTCTACGTCGGGACGCGGGAGGAAGGCTGCTGCTGCTCCGGAAAATGACAGCGAGAGTGAAAGCGACGACGACGAGCTTCCCGTGTCCGAAGCGCCGAAGAAACGAGTGGGAAGGCCAAAGGCTAAAAAGGAAGAAACCGCAAAACCAGCGGCAACTTCAAAACCTAGGGGGCGACCAAAGGGTACGTCGAACAAGCCGCCTTCGCCTGACGATATTTTGAAGGAAAATACGCGAAGGAATGCGCTTTCTCAAGACAGTGACGAATTGTCGTCATCACAAGGGCCGACCGAGATTTTCATAACCACAGGCTCTGCTATGCTGCGCGGGCCGGCGAAGACGAAGAAGAAGGTCACATTCCAAGAATTGTCGGATTCCGAGATGGATCTAAGTGAAGCGCCAGCCCCTACGAGACGCAGGAGAGGAACGATTGTCGCAAAGGATGACGATGGAATGGCTGCCAAACCAGTTCGCAAGGTTCCCGCGGGATCTACCCGAGGACGCAAGCCTGCGGCAGCCAAAAAGGGTGGCGCTAAGCCTCTGTCGCCGAAGAAAGCTACACAGGTTGCAAAGGCCATTTCATCATACGCCAGCTCCGACGGGGAGGAAGATGAATTGAGCGGCGAAAAGGATGCTATCAAGCTTATAGTCCACTCTCCTCAGAAGCGTATGCCAGCTGTCTCCGGCCTTGACTCTCCCGTGAGAAGAGTCAACTTCACACCGAACAAGTCATCGAATCGCCTCGATGAGAATGGCGAGCCGACCTTTGCGCCCCCGAAGATGTTCGACTTTGGCGACTCAGAGTTTATGTCCAGCCCGGCGCGAAGACCCCCTCCCTCGCCCTTCCAATTCACATTGAAGGAGACACCAAAACGAGGGGGAATATCTCTCTCCGAGAAGCCGAAGCTAAGCCGACCAGAAACGACACCAACCCAAAATTCCCCTCTCAGGATGTCCGCGAGGAAGGCAAACATAGGAACGCCCGCACGAAGCTTGTTCGGCGCAGGCGATACAATCTCACAGCCGAACTTCACTCCAGGACAGAACTCACCTCTCAAGATGTCTGCTAGGAAGGGCATTTTTGGCGCCTCATTCTCATTACCACAACCCGACCAACAGCAGAACTCGACTCCGTTCAAGTCTAGCCTACTCATGAGCCCCGCGCGGAAGGTTGTCACACCATTCAAGAGCTCAATGCCACCTGTACCATCATCGCTGGCCAAGGAATCGAGATTACAAGCAGATACGGAGACTGACGACGAGACGGTCTCGATGTACGACGAGTCGCCGCTTCGTGGGCAGAATCTCGAAGATGCAGCGCAGTTCCAGGCTGACGAAGCTGATGAAGCTGATGAGGCGGATGAGCTTTCAGCTGATTACGATGATATGGGAATGGCCCCTGAAGAGAGCCCTATTGCTCGAGAGAGTGAGCAGTTGGAGGAAGAACAATCCGAGGTATCTGTTGAAGAGGAAGATGAAGGAATGCTTTCTGAAGACGAAGCCTCTCCACTTGATGCTCAGGACCTTGATAAAGAGTTGGCACATGCAGAGCAGGCTCTTCACCATAAGGTCAAGCAGGCCGAAGATTATTTGGCAGCTAACGATTTTGGAGAGCCATTGGAAGACGACGAGGATGAAGACGATGAGAACACAACGCCGCATGATCCCCACCAGCTGGAATCCGAAGCCGATGACTCTGAAGAACAGCTCGATGAAAATGCCTACGAACAAGCAGATTACGAAGAACCAGATGCAGAGCAAGACGAGTATGATATCGAATCCGACGAGGAACGAGAACAGTCGCCATTTCGATTCAGTTTCGGCAATGGACTGGAGGATGTCTTCGTTGACGACTCTACCGCTCGGGACACAAGGATGCACAATACCGCCATGCATGATGAACATGAGCATGACGAAGAGACTGTATCTGAAGATGAAGATATACCTGACGGTGACGGCTCCATGCGTCATGGAAACGATGGGCCGACCCTTGTTGGTGAGGCTGCCGCCGATCACCTTATAAGTACCGGACCAGTCCAGCCTTATGAGATCGAAGAGGTTGAGGACACCCCGTTCATGAACTTCCTCCTGACCCATTGGGCGCCAACTCTGCCATTCGTCGAAGTATGCGAGCCTACTATCACTGCCGTTGACACCGAGCACCGGTCGCCAGAACCTGTCACTCCAGAAGAAAATGAAGAGGATATATCCGACAGCCCCGCTCTCCCCATTGACTATGCGCAAAATACCCCGAAGGCGCCCCAGGAGCCGCCACATCGTAATCGTGGCCCTCGCTTTACTCTACTGGCTGAGCAGTTTAGTCAGTGGAAAGCGAGCAGCCCTGCGAAGGCCGAGAGACCGCGCCGCAGAGGTGTTTTCTCCCTGGGGAGACCTAGTGACCTCCCAAGCGCTGCGTCTCGGACACCTAGGAATGATATTTTTGCCAACGCGCCAACTCTTTCGGCTAAGCCTCGTCCTCGAAGACAAGACCCCAGCCCTCCGGCGCTTGACGTCTATGAAGACGAGGAAGATGAGCCAGCAAGCGAGGCGAACGAGGTATACATTGCTGATGAAGCGGTCGAGGTAGATGATGTCGATGAGGTCGATGAGGTTGTGGAGTCACAGTCAGAATACCCGGCGAGGAGCCCAATGGCCGAAATCTTGGACGACGAGACATCAGATGGTTTCGACATTTTCAAAGACCTTTCCGATGATGAAAGCGATGGTGGAAACGATGGGGAAAGAGTGGAAAGAGAGCAGGTTGAGCCTGCAGATTACGCTACTCTCAATCCATTTGTAGAAGAAAAGGAGAATGAAGTGGTATCTCCTGTTCCTGCAACGCCGGCCAAAAATCCATCGCTTCCCAGGCAAACATTCCATACTGTCTCGAAGGTGCCTCTGAAGCCAGAGGGCGAAGTGTCCCCCTTGAAGATCAACCGAAAGCGTGGTCGCTCTCTATCGATTACATCGATTACCTCTCCACTCCGCTCATCACCTCGACTTCGCGAGTTTGTCCTCGCTCCACCGGAATCCCCTCCCCGGAAGTCGGCCCGGCTATCGTACAGTTCAACGCGACAATCTCTGTCTAGAGGAAGCCCTAGGAAATCTGTCGGTGCTCAACCGACGCCGCGCGCTCGCACACCTTCTCGTGCTCGGACACCTCGCTCAGCAAGCCCTATCAAATCGCCCCGCAAACAAGCGTCGCCCGTCAAACAAGCTCCAGCCTGTCTAAGCGGCGCTGTTGTCTACGTAGACGTTCACACCACAGAAGGCGAGGATGCCAGCGGCATTTTCATTGAGCTTCTGCAGCAGATGGGAGCCAGGTGCATCCGGAACTGGTCATGGAACCCGCGAATGAGCGTGTCGCCGGATGAGGATACGGGCTCGGTAAACGGCAAGGTTGGAATCACCCACGTGGTTTTCAAAGATGGTGGTGTTCGCACCTTGGAGAAGGTTAGGCAGGCTGGAGGGCTTGTCAAGTGTGTTGGGGTTGGCTGGGTCTTGAAGTAAGTTCATTCCTTCATTTTGAATGAAGTTGTTCTAACCTAAGGTAGTTGCGAGGCAAGAAACGAATGGGTCGACGAGACACCCTATGCCGTCGACAGCACCATCATTCCCCGGGGAGGTGCAAAGCGTCGCAAGAGCATGGAACCCCGGGCGTTGAGCAATATCAACGGAACCCTTGTCAAAGCGAGTAACGCTGGGACTTCATCCAGCCGTCGGCCATCTATGGCTGCTGGAAGTATGTCTAGAAGTGCAACTCCACTTTCGCGCAGGGAGCGCTCCACGCCGGACAACTCCCCAGGTTACGGAGCTGGCCACACCGAAGCGAACCGGAAGCTCTGGCAGACCCCGAAGACTCCCAGTGCTGCTGCGCTTGGTTACAACATGGACAGCATTGGCATGTCCCCTGCGACTCCATTCTACCTGTCTCAGCGGTCGAGACTCGTTCAGCAAACATGTCCTCCGAAGCAAACACGGCAGGGTCTCTTCTCTAAGGCCTCGGAGGAGGCACCATCACGTCAATTGAAATCTAGACTGGAAGCTGCTCGACGAAAGAGTCTTGCGTTCAAGCCTACTGTTGGAAGTCCTCTGGTTGAGTAATTGGCGTTGTTAAGTTCTTTTTTATGCATTGGGCGGTAGTTTGGGAGTTTGCTTCTCATACCCTTCTGTGTCTTGGTGCTGGATTTGCTTGATTGCATACTTTGTGAATAAAGCATACCTATGTGAATACCGTACTGAATACATATGTTATTCTTTTCTTGGACTGCGCAAGGGACTGTCTACATGGATCATGCCCACCCGCATCACGTGCCCCACTTCATCCGCGAATAGCCGCGCTGCGATGACTCGACCGACCATGGACCCTGTTCTTCCTCTCGGATGACTACAGCAAGGTCTTTTAGGCTATATTTACTTCTTTATTGTCTGTAAATTTGTCCTTTTCAAAATCCTCCCCTTGCATCAATCACTTGCTTGCTGGCCTGGTTGTTCGAGTTTTGTTTCTCTTTACCATCCGAACATCACGTTCTACTACTTAATCGCCCTTCCAAGTCGTTTGATCACAGTCGCATAACATCCCTTCAAGATGAGTGCCGAGGGCTGGAACCCAAAGTGTGCGTTTTCATTGCTCTCAGTCTTTGCCGGACCTCTTTGTTGACGTTCCCATAACAGCTTGGACCTCGAAGCCCATCAAGCAGGACGTCGTCTATGACGATGCTGAGGGTGTCCAGTTGGCGCTGCAGAAGTTAGAGAAGCTCCCTCCTCTTGTTACTACTCATGAGGTATGACTTTGCCTATTCTCCTATTTTCGTCCGATATCTATAGATAGAAATCGGACGGTTTGTCTGGGGTGCATTGCTGACCCCCCGCACAGATTGCGAATCTCAAGAAGAGTTTGAAGAATGTCGCGCTGGGCAAGGCTTTTGTTTTGCAAGGAGGTATAGCTTTTTTCCTCCGTGGTTTTGAATGAGACGTTGCTAAGTCGTCGCAGGGGACTGCGCTGAGCTCTTCGACTACTGTAACCAGGATATGATCGAGGCCAAGGTCAAGCTTCTTCTCCAGATGAGCTTGGTTTTGATTTGGGGTATGTTGACATATCTTTCTTTGAATATAAAGTCAGATCTGACGTGTGCCAGGTGCCAATATGCCGGTTGTTCGGATTGCTCGGATTGCAGGGCAGTTCGCCAAGTAAGTCTTTATTTCCTTTTCGCCACGAGATCATGGGCTAAAGGCATCAGGCCTCGATCGAGTCCTATGGAGGTCGTTAACGGTGTTGAAATGCCATCGTTCCGTGGAGACAATATCAATGGCTTCGATGCTACGCCTGACTCCCGCCGTCCGGATCCTTCGCGGCTGGTTTCGGCGTACTTCCATTCTGCAGCTACACTCAACTACCTGCGCGCTTCGCTCTCCTCGGGGCTTGCAGACTTGCACTCGCCTCTCGACTGGGGTCTCGGCCATGTCATCACCCCTTCCATTAAGGAAAAGTACGAGCGTATCGTCAGCAGAGTCAAGGACGCTCTTCGCTTCATGCAAACTGTGGGAATCGACACCGACCGCGGCGTCGAGACAGTCGACGTCTACACCAGCCATGAAGGCCTTCTGCTCGAATACGAAACCAGCCTGACCCGTCTACTGAAAGACCCTCCCCCACCATCCACCCACCAGCCCATCATCGCACCTATTCCCGGGAAAGGCCCAATCCCATCCCAAACCCCCGCCTCAAAAAGCTACTACGCAACATCCTCCCACTTCCTCTGGATCGGAGATCGCACGCGCCAACTAACCGGCGCACACGTCGAATTCTTCCGCGGCATCGCCAACCCCATCGGCATTAAGATCGGGCCCTCCATGACCCCCAGCGAACTAACCACCCTCCTCGACACCGTCAACCCAACCCGCGAAATCGGCAAAGTCACTCTCATCTCCCGCTACGGTGCAGCAAACATCGCTACCCATTTACCGGGGCATATCAGCGCCGTGCAAGCCTCGGGCCACATCCCCGTCTGGCAATGCGACCCGATGCACGGGAATACGCGCTCCACACCGAACGGCGTCAAGACGAGGCATTTTTCGGATATTTTGTCTGAGTTGAAGCAGGCGCTTGAGATTCACAGGGCCGCTGGTAGTTTCCTGGGTGGTATGCATTTGGAGCTCACTGGGGAAGCGGTTACGGAGTGTGTTGGCGGTGCTGGGGGGTTGACGGAGGAGGGGCTTGGGGAGAGATATACGACATTCTGTGATCCAAGACTGAATGAGAAGCAGGCGTTAGAGTTGGCCTTCTTGGTTGCGGGTTTCTATCGCGAGATGGAGGGGGAGGAGGGAGTGAATTCGATTTGAACATATACGAAAGGGGCTTGGGACATGGTTAAAAGTTTGGATATTGATCGAGTTTCAGTTTCAAGGGCTGTTTGGGCTCATAGTCTCGGGTTTACTTATTTGATCAGGATGAGGCAGTAAAAGTCTTCCATCGCTACTTCCATCTCTCAAAGGACTAACCTAGATTTATGCAAGCGGCGACATTCTTAGTGCGGGGAATCATCCATCGTACGTTGCAGGATTCTTTAGCTGCATTGCCGGTACAGGATCCCTCAGCAGCCTCTAACGAGGGCCAACTCCCAATATCAGACTTCCAATGTCCCTTCATCTACGAGCCCAGGCACAATGCCTCCCCTATCAATTTCTGCCCTCTTAGACTCCCTCTCATTAACTTTCGCTCAGCGCTCTCAACTAGAGTTCATCCTCTCCGATTTCATCTCCCTCACTTCAGACGGAAAGGAACCAGCTCGTCACTCTATCTTAGCCCAAGTCTTCACCCTTGTATTCGGCGACAATGCCATCACCAAGGGCTCCCCTCTCTACGAAGAGCACCGGACCCAGCCATGGTACCTTCCTGTCTTCCTTCCCATCTCCCGCCTATACTCACCGACTAACAACATCCAGGTCCCCAACCTGCTACCTCGCACCCACCGTAATCCTAACCCCGACAACAGTCCCCCAGGTCCAGCAAGCCCTAGCCCTAATCCGCTTCCTCAACGCCAAATTCTCCATCCGCGGCGGCGGCCACCTCCAGAATCCCGGATTCAGTTCCAACGACGGCGGCATCGTGATCTATTTCTGCAAGGGCGAGTTCACGCAGCTTGTTCTTTCGCCGGACAAAGAGACTGTAGAGATCGGCGTGGGATTGCGCTGGGCTGATGTATATGAACGGCTCGATGGATATGGCCTTGCTGTTGCGGGGGGTAGAGAGCCCAGGGTTGGAGTGGCCGGCTTACTTCTGAGTGGTGGGCTTTCGTATCAGTGTGGTGAGGTGGGTGTCGGGTGCATGGGGGTTGTTGAGTATGAGGTGCGTGCTTCTGCTCTGGTCTTCGTCGCAGTGAGATGATGAGGTGATGCTAAGTATGGTGTTTAGGTCGTCCTCGCTGACTCGACGGTTGTCCGCGCCAGCAAACACGAGAACGCGGATCTCTTTTGGGCATTGAAGGCGGGTGGTTCGAACTTCGGTTCGTCTTTCTCTCGTCCACTCCCACTCCTACGATATTCCAGCTCTCCTAACACAATTTACAGGAATAATCACAAAAGTAATTATGACAACCCTTCCCAACACCCTGTGGTCCGAGAACAGGCTCTACGACGCCTCGCAGAACACGGCGTTTGCCTCGGCTTTACTGATCTACCACGACCTCATCGAGTCTGACAATAAGTCTTGTCTGATCTATCATACGGTTAATGACCGGACCTTTGTGACATTTACATACTCCGGACCTGTTGAAGGCGACCATCCGGAGATCTTCAGGCCATTCCACCATATACCACATACAGGATACCTTGTTCCGCCGGGCACCAGGACAGTATCAGCCATGGCCAAGGGTGTCTCGGACGTTCTGGAGGGGAGCAAGATGCTGTATGCTACATCCCAGTCTCTCCACAAATCGATCTTGCTCTAATGATCCAGCCTAGGCACGAAATGCGCACAACAACAACCCTCCCAGACCTAGAAGTCTACCACGCCGCAGAGCAAGCGCGCCTGGAAGCAATAACCGCCCTATCCCATCTCGACCGCGCAGGCCTAACGATGGTCATCCAGCCCATGACCTCGCACTCCGTAAACGCCGCGCAGGACCGCGGCGGGAATCCGTTCGGTCTACCGGCGGTTAAGCATCAAAGTACGTATCTCTATCGCCGCCAACCGTTGTCACCAGTTCGTCTGGCTTTTTTGTATGTTGACTGGCAATACAGTATTCCTCATCCTAGCCGACTATACGAACCCCACCGATGCACCCCTGATTCAGGATGCAATGCGCAAGATCGTCAATGCGGTTGGAGGGGTGGCGAAGAAGAACGGGACGTATCTACCCTTCAAGTATGCGAACTATGCAGCGCCGGATCAGGACCCATTGGGGAGTTACGGGGCGGCGAATTTGGCCAGCTTAAGAATTATTGCGGGGAAGTATGATCCCGGGGGCGTGTTTCAGTATTTGCAGAACGGGGGGTGGTTGGTTTCGATGGCTGGTTTGAAGGGAGAGGTAAAAGAGTAGAAGACTAATCGAGTAGAAGAGGTAGGAAGATAGATAGGTAGCAGGTTTAGATAGGTGGCGTATATCTAAGAAGCAGTAACAATTGAGTAGGTCGGTCAGCTGCTAAACAAGACGCAGATCCAACGCCGCTAATGGTACAGAAGCTGATATCAATGCCGTGTTCAACACATCCTACCAAAAGCAAGGGAAAGCAATTTTTGTAATCCAAGAGATGACAATATTGCCAAGAAACCGTTTAAATCGTTAGTTCGTATCATCGAAAAAAATATCCAAAATGGTCTTAGAACTGGTTATCGTGCGTTCGTGTCGCAGGAGCAGGCGCCATGGCAGCCTCCGGGTGCATTGGTCCCGTGCTCGAACCCGGCCCCGATGCGAGCTGCGTCTGAGACCGATATGACATACCAGGCTCGTACGTCGGGAGTTGCCCGCCGAGGCCGGGGTTATGCGTCCGCGCATAGCCTTGCTGCATCTCGTACCCACTTGTAACATCCTCCTCACTAGACGAGGACCAATTCCCGTCGTGATGGCGATGATACGGATTCGACACGAAGGGATTATGCGCCGGCGGATACGCCTGAGGATGAGGGATCGGTTCCGGATTCACAGACGAGCCGTTCTCGGGCTCGTGCACGCGCAATCGCTCTTCTTCCGGATTTCTCAGCGCAGCAGTGCTGTCTGTCTGGCCATAAGTTTCGCCTGGGTACGTTGGCTCAGAACCCCAGGATCGAATCGGGTAGGCGCGTCCCTTCTTCCAGGGTTCGGCGAGCGAGGGGAAGTATTGGCGGTAGGAGATGGTGGCGCAGAGGATGCCGAGCAGGGAGCCGGTGATTACGTCGAAGGGGTGATGTCGCGCGTCCATGATTCGGGATACAGCGATTAGCGTCGCGCCGAGGCAGGGGAACATCACTAGGAACATCTTCCAGACTTCGCCCTTGTTGTCCATGATATGGAGTTTTCCGCCGATCCAGAGGGAGAGGTAGAATAGGCCCGCGAAGGAAGCTGTAAATCGCAAGTTAGTAGTTATTCAGCTTGAAGCGAACCCGGTTGGGGTATCTTACAGCTGCTATGCCCTATCTACGGTCAGTACGAGACCATCACGGGAATTAAGTGGGAAAAGCTTACCAGAAGGCCACGACCGAAACCCATCCTTCAGCAAATGCGGATCCCCTGTACAGATACTATAATCCGATAACCCAAACGGCTTCGCATCTTCACTACCAGCTTTGGGCTTGCAGCGATCAATGATATCCGGCCTGGGCTTGCCGCAAGCATTCTTCAACGCCTGTGTGATAACAAAGCACAGCGCCTGCGAGAGAATCAGACCCAAAAACCCGCAGTTCAGCTCCCAAAGCCTATCCTTCCACCGGTATGGGCCGGTAAACTTCCTCTTCCCATTTGAATTGATTGGCTTTTTGTGCGAGAATAGGCCGTCGATGAACAGCGTGTAGATTGCAATTATGATGAGCGGTCCTCCTCCGGAGCAGGCTACGGCCTCGTAGATCGATATCCGTTCGTGTACGGCGTAGGGGTACTGGAGGGAGATGTTATTTAACGAGAAGCGCTGGTGGTATGGTTCGATTCGATCGATGATCCAGAAGCCGATGACGAGGGCGCTGTCTGTTTGTTAGCGGTGTCGACTTGCGGGATGTTTGGAGACACGAACATGAGGATCACATAGTCAACGATATAGCTGGGAGGAGATCAGAGGTTAGCAAAGATCGATTGAGCGAGTTTGGATGTCTGAGCTCACGAAATGATCACTCGCGGCCGCAGCCGGCGCTTCGAGAAGGGCAATTTATCGGGGAGACGGTCCATCTAGCGCGGCGCCGCCCGTTTGTATGGTCGGGCACTGGCTAAGCAGGGATTCTGACGATAGACGAGGATCGATTCAGGAAATTGCACACGTGGAGAGAAAAGACGGAGAATACAAGATCGTTAAATATGAGGAAACAAAGAGAATAAAATGAGTTCAGGAGGAAGGGCGAGGCTTGAAAAACAAAGCATCTTGGCTGGAACTCTGGGGTCCAATGCGGTGCTCCACCGGGTCTTGCCTATAAATAAGGATCCTCCTCGCTATCCCCGCGGCCTCCGCCCAGCCTGATCTTCAGTCTCAGCACCGGCTCAGCCACGCAATCTCGTTACTCGCTCAGTCTTGCTGTTCTGGCCGCACAAGATTCTCTCTGCTGATTTCATCGCCCGGTTCTATTTCCATCGTCGTTCCACACTGTAAAGAATGCAGACCAGGCTGTGAGGAAATTATTCTGCCTAGATTCTTAGGCAGACGAATACAGTACAGACCCAAGGTCCCAGACAAGGCGCCTAGAGCGAGACCTACTGGCCCACATCCAGACCCTCGGTGTGCGGTCATAGTCAAAGTGCACAAGTATTAAATCAAACAGTAAGAATTGAATACCAACAGTAATTAAAGCGGTGTACCTAACTAGAACAGTAACAAATATGAAGGTTATGTTGTACAAATTTAGGGGTCATCATGCTTTTCAAACGTCTATCATTGGATGCCTTCCGTAGCCAGACAATTCACCTTTTTCCAATCTAACAGACGGTCATGAACAGACCAAGGCTGATTGCAAGTTAGTCAAGACACAAAAGAGGGTAGTGCGGGAAAACTCACGGTGAGGGGTTGTAATCTTCGAAGAATTCAAGGTTGGTGCTTCCGGGAGTCGACATCTCGAAGCTGACAGTCTGGCCAGCAGGGCACGCGAAGCTGGAGACGGCATAAGAGTTGCCTGGCGAGACGGTGAACTGGCCGAGGTTCTGGCTGACTTGGGGAGCGTTGTTGTATGTGGTCGACTGGGTAGCGTATGTCTCCAGAGCGGAGAACTGGATCGTGCCGTCTCCGCTGAAGTCGAATGCAGAAGTCTCGAGATCCTCCTGTCTGGGGAATAGGAAGACAAGGCTACAGGTCTTTCCGGAATCAGTGGCGGGAATGTCGAAGTTGAAGATGGTCGAGACTGTGGATGTCACAGTTCCGTTGAACTGAGTGCCGTATGCTGTACTGGGGGAGGACGAATCAACAGGGATGATCAGGTGAGGATACTCGTAGTTGCCCGAAAGATCGGTAGGGCAGCTTCCACCACCTCCGCCGGATGGGGGCTGACCACCACCACCTCCACCTCCTCCAGCAGGTCCAGTAGGTTGGCCGCCAGTCGGGCCAGTGGGCTGACCGCCGCCGCCGCCAGCGGGGCCAGTAGGCTGCTCACCTCCGCCAGCAGGACCAGTAGGTTGACCACCTCCGCCAGCGGGACCAGTAGGTTGACCTCCACCACCTCCGCCAGCGGGACCAGTAGGTTGACCTCCACCACCTCCGCCAGCAGGACTGGTAGGCTGCTCACCTCCGCCTGCGGGACCAGTAGGCTGACCTCCTCCACCGCCAGCGGGGCCAGTAGGCTGCTCACCACCGCCAGCAGGACCAGTAGGTTGACCACCACCGCCAGCGGGACCAGTAGGTTGACCTCCACCACCTCCGCCAGCAGGACCGGTTGGCTGACCACCACCGCCAGCGGGACCAGTAGGCTGACCTCCTCCGCCGCCGCCGCCAGCAGGACCAGTAGGTT